>NW_017148873.1:271557-383007 GCF_001652005.2 Ceratina calcarata | reverse complement strand
TCAAATTATGTATTACGAAAGAATGATTCTTCAATTTCATATTTGTACTCAATATTTTCTAACAAATATAAAATAAAATTATTTATTTATCGTCGTGATAAAAACATTTTATTATTGTGCATGCAATATCATTTCTATTCATGTAATTACTGTTCATTAACCGTGCTATAAAAATAAGTCAAACTTACCTTTCGCGACTGTTGAATTCTGTAATAGCTCTCAGAGACCCGATAAAACACCTCACTGAATTCTTCCATGCGTTCCTCGTTCTAATGAACAAACAAATAATAGAAACTTATTATTCTCCTGGAATGATACATCAATGAATATTAGTTACTGGATATGAAACAAACCTTTTGTTTTAACGGCTGGGACTTATGCTGGCTATGCATGCGTAACATACAGTGTGAACATCCAGCTACGTCACAACTTTCACAATAATATCCTAATGGCTCGCTACATGTATCTAAACACGTATTTTTTATAATGAACACATTCTCTTTGTTGCTTCCTAATATAACTTTTGTATGATTTTGCAACGCTCTTCTATGGATCTGGTAGAACGTAAGTACAATTATAACATATTACTATCAGAAAATGTATGTAAATAATATGTATTGGGCAATAGAATATGTATACCTTGGCATAGCAAATATGACAATAAAGAGCAGCACACTGTAGACACTTTATAGTAGCATGAATTCCACATTCATGGCACAAGCCTGAAAATAAAAAGTAAGCTTTTTACATCAGGCTTGAAAGATAATTAATAAAGTGTGCCTGGAATACATACCTATAAACGATTGTTGTTTTGCTTTTGAACTGTATGGCTTAGAAAAAGAAATATCACAATCGTCTACATCAATTGGTCTATTGTGTGACATGATCATTAATCCTAGAGCATATATGTTTAACGGCAAGGAGGAAGTTTGGTTTTCGGCAGACGTTGAAACCATATTGCACAAAGGACAAAGCTTTTCATTGCAACCTCTTTCACACTTATCACATATCACATGTCCACATTTTAATAATACAGGAATAACACCGCGTAAAGGTCGAAATCCTGAAACAAACGAAAAAAATGACTTTCTTAAGCATCTGCTCTGAACAGCAACAAATTTCATGATTGATAATGGAAAACGAAAAAAAGGACAATAATAAAAAAATATCAATCTCCTGTCCTCTAACCTCTAAAACGTTTACACACATGTCTTTCCCTCTTAGAATTAGCAATGAGTAAAAACATACCGTAGTTTTTGTACACCTCGTGTTAGAATATTGTTCACGAAAGTACGATAACCGCAAGTAAATCGCAAGATGATTGCGAGAGCAAAACAATGACTACTTTCAACGAGTATGCAGCTGACTATCATGGTATAATGTTTAAATAATCGAAAAACAGAACTCAGTAAACATCACGATCACGAGGGACAGGACGATTACCTACCTTGTAAGAAGAATTGATGTTTGCAACGTGTACAAAAAATGTTTTTTAGCTTTGTCGGTGGGAAAACTGGATTAAATGAATGCTTGACATTCTTATGTTGAGCCATCATTTTCTCACTCCGAATTAATAACTCGCATAAACACTTATTACCAACTAAATTTGAAAATTACACGACGCACAGCACAACCACGCGGGTCCACAGCTATCAACGTTATGTACCGGTATCACATTTGAATGGACGCCCAGTGCCGGCGGTTGCCGGCATACGATGTCGACAGTTACACTTTAACCTTAAAGTGATAGGGCGATGTACTTGTAATACATGCCGAATCGAAATTCGAATAATAAATGAACAGAATATGAAATAAAATTAAGATTTTATACTAAATTATGCGGAAAGATACGTTAGTCAGTACCGACACCTACAAATCGGCGCGAAGCTGGTTTTGAAAATGTAATAGATGGAGATGTTAGGTTCTTATAATGTTTATATATGTATTTACTTACAGGGTACAGAGTTTGAATATGTAATCAAATGTGTACAGTACGTAGATGGAATCAACACAGTATTATCCAATAAACAAAATGAGCACGTACTTAGGGCATCAAGAAAAAATGGGCACCATAGAAATTTTTCGTATTAAATAATCTAAATATTTAAGAGAAAAAAGTGAAAGAAAATGGGAAGATGAGAATCAGTGACAAGCGTGTAAGAGAGTGAAAGAGAAAACGAAAGAAAATTGAAAATTTCGGAATAATCGAGATTGAACTACAGAAACAGGTTGAATCGGTTCGACAAGTATAGTAACAGGTCACAGCACGTGTGTAACTTGTAGCTGATAGGAAATTGACTAACCTTTTAGTCAAATTGTCGAATATGTCTGAGAAATCTTATATTACGTCGAAGTGATAAGAGGTCCCAAAAATTCTTTGAGTGCTTAAAGCCCATCAGATAAAGACACAGTTTTGACAGAGTATAAAGTAGCCTATTAACAGTACGACGTATTCTACTTGCGCGAATTAGGTTCGTTTTTCTTATTCTTATTCTTATAACATTTTATGATTATTCGAGGAAGAAATAAAAGATAATGATAAGAACCTTACCTCTAAGTTACGGTAATGAACTTATTTAATAGCAGCAAATTAATGAGACAACTTTTGAAACATTAGTTATGAACTTCGATAGATCATGTGATCCGTAGTTTTCCTAGTAACGCAGTGCATAGATAGTTCAAAACCGATGCAATTGTATTTGTGTTAAAGAGCGTCTCACTATCCTCATGATAGATGCCGCCGCAATCTCGAGATCGGAACAATTTGACAAAAACGTAAAAAGTCAGGTGTATAAATGGTGAAGGTGAAGATATGTTGGATCCATTGGATTCTAGGCGCGGTCGCAACCGAAGATCCGTTATAATCCCACCCAGTGCAAACGCATCAGCGAGCAAGAAGATCGCAAACAGCGTACCTGTCTTATTTTAGGTATAATAATCCTATTATGTTGTACTATTTATATGTCTTCTGATATTAGTCCAGTTTCTTTACTTGTAATTACTTTGCGTGTGCATTTAACGAAGAATGTATTTGTTGCTGTAAAGATGAGACAAACTGATAGTATTTAAGAAAGAATGCAAGAGTTCATGAATAGAAGAGTATAAATAGAAAGTCGAGACGTACTCGACATTTTGCTGTTTACATAGCAAATAGACAATGCTTTTTGCGTTTTAAGCATATGTGTTTTTACATTTCTAACTCTATCACTTTAAGCTTTCGAACATAATAATGATTAAAAAAAAATTAAACATTATTATATGTATTTATATTGAACAGATAATTTTATCGTCAAATGTTTGTTCAAATATATTTTCTCTCTGTCTTTTTTGTATCGGGAATGGTAAAACGCATATTATTGTAGGTTTCAAATACAAGTTTATGTGTGTCATAAAGATAGTAAAATTATACTTATTACAAGTACATGTAACAATTTTCTATCTACAATTGACGTTTGTTTGCCGCACGTGTCATCTAATGCAACATTATTATACATTCTCCGGATAAGGAAATTTGACCGCGCATGGCAAGTGCAGGGTAACTGGGTCACACGTGGCAAGAGAGAGAGAGAAACGACATCGACCCTTTGAGAGATCTGCGTGGTCGGAAATCAATGATATTTTTATGCAGGAATAAAATGTTCTGCAAAGGGGCGTTCTGTAAAATGTTCTGTTCATAAATTTAGACGGATCTATAAAAAAGTATCATTGAGGTTTCATATCGTGTATATTTTACATGCGGAAATAAGTACACAGGTAAATTAGCTGCAATGCAACTGGTTAAGTACACGCTGATTCTAGACAAAATTATCTGAGATTTATCCAGCAATAAATTTGAGTTTTCATCTTTACGTAATCGGCACGATCGCGTGCACGCTGCAAGATCGTGGGCTACGCAAAGTAAGAAGAGGAAAGAAGATATCGGATTTAGGCTGGCGCTCGGAACAACAGTATGTATATAAAGACGCGTCTGGCATGTATATACATATACATATACGTACGTATGTAGGGAACGAAGTGGTCTCTGGACTAGTACAAGCCATGCGAAAGAGCTGTGGCAAGGTCTAGGCTGGCTGGCATTCAAGGTCGCGTGTACAGCGCAAAAGCCTCCGGATCTATCCCCGCCCCAGATTTTAGCGCCCTTTACTTCTCGCCGTCTCTGTTACACGGAGCAGCGCGTGCACACATTTCACCTCACTCGTCTCCGTCTCTCTTTTGCTGCGTCTCCCTTCTCCTCAGTCGCTTGAACCTTTGTCTCGTTCCTTCCCACGGCCCAGTCTCGCGCCTTCCTGTTCAACTCACGCGCTCTCTCTCTCTCTCTATTTTCCCTTCCTTTCCTCTTGCACGCGCGTCACCGACCGCTCCCCTCTCTCACCACTTTGCCCTTTCCGCGTGCAACATCGATTTATCCATAAAAATTCACCGAGTTCAACTCTATCACTTCGTCTATTACTTCCTGGTTGGTGTTCAGCCTCTCTCGCACCCGGATTCATCGTTGTAATACGTGATAAAAGCATGATCGATCGCCGAGGATAATTCAACAACGGCAGCGTTCTAACCGTTTCTTCAAATCGCTTATTTATATGCCACCTCGTGCAATCACGTACACGCAGCAAACCGTGTATACCTACTATTAAAGTAAGACTTGTTAGCTAGATAGAGAGGAACTAGAATGCGCTTAGGAGGAGTCGAGAAAGCGGAATTTCAGGCTCGCGGGAACAAATTCTTCGAGCGTGCCTCGTGAACTCGTACGAATAAAGGAATGGCAAGGCGCAAGATCGTATACTTACTCAATATCATTTTTGCATATCCGTTCAAAATGCGATTGTAATTGGGCGTAAGGAATGAATGTATCAAAAAATTCGATATCCGAGTGATACAAACTCATTAAATTTGAATAATACGCGTTTCACTGCATTTTTTCGTGTAATCGCTTGATGATTTAGACTGGAACTTTATTCGTTGCTATACATTTCTAGACATGAAACGAATAATGTATTCCATTACATTCGCACCTTTGAAAGGTGCATTTTTAATGGTAGGGAATATTAGAAACAGAATTAAATGCAGCTGTGCTTAAAATACTTTAAAATTTAATATGCAACATCAGTCATTTAAACTACTGCACAACGTAAAGTTAGATCTGCACATTCTCATTAGGTGAATATTTAATTTATAGCCACAGTACCGTACTTGGTATTACTTTGAATAGATTTGGTCTTGTCAATGCAACTAGAATAATACGTCTTGATTTTACATTCAATTCCGTTGACCTAGATTAGGTACCAGACGAAGCAGACATTCCTCATTTTCCTCCAACCGCGCTGTCGCTGAAAGGAAGAGGCACATCTACGCGCGTTTTAGAGCTGCGAAACGAGTCCTGTAAACAGCGAACAGTCTACGTGTTAGCAGGATAGAAAGAGCGATATAAAATAGAATTTTCGAGGGAATTAATATCGAGAATTACTTAGCATTCCCAAAGGGTGAAGTAGGACATGAGGAATGAAGCTTGAGAGACGGAATGAGGAAACGTAGAATAGCGAAATTACGTAGACCGCGAGAAAGAGATCAATGAATAATTTTAAAGTGTGGTGAACGGTCGGAAAGCCATCGATTGAAATTTTCATCGCCCTTTCGCACGCGCATGTTCGCCCAATTATTTATTCACGAAATAATGGACGAACAAGCAGATGTCTGGCTTGGTGTGTAAACGAGCTATTCGACGATAGGGCAAAAGCGAAAAGATGAAAAAGGGAAAAGGGAAACGTTTGAGGTGTACAGCTAATTTCAAATTAACGGGACATGCATCGTTGTTAGACAAGTGATCGCGTCATTTTATTATAAGTACAAACCATAATCAATGGTACGTGTATAGTGAATTTGAGCCTGCTGAATGCCCACCGATCCGTGTTTTAATTTCGCGGCGTTCACGTTCGCATCCACGCTTTAAATTCACTTCACGAAGTGCGGCAGCGTCGGGTTTGAAAAAGGGCGACGCATATGTTGTACCCGACGTTTCCAACAGCAGTTCGCGTTACACAAGCGCATGGAATTACAATATCGTATTTCATTTTCCGTCATAGGACCAACAGAGATTTCTCGGAGGAAAGAGCCAACGGAATGTTCCTGAGTGAAATTCACCAAGCGGTGAACGGTTTTGCACGATCACCGCTTCTCCTGTCCTCCTTTGGAACAAGTATATCCTGTACTAAAAACCTAAGATGTTGGACGTTTTCTTTGACTATAATATAGTTCGTTGAAAATGCTTTCGGAGGCAGAAGAAAGGAGGACGATGTGTTTATCAAACCGTATAATCCCTTATAGCAATAGCTTAATTTCTATTCGAATTGCAGCAACTATCGTAATAAAACATTTTAGGTACATTGCAAATTATAATGTGACATGGATTCCGTAGCTTATAGTTTCCATACTACTTTATACCGTGGAATAGTTTGTTCTTCGCTTTATCACAGGATAAGTTGTTTACACTGTGAATTAGTATCAGAATTCCACATGGACGTTCGCGTCATTCAATGTAACATTCATTCATCATCTTCTGTTTTTTTAAAAGAAATCCGTTACTTCACTATAAGATGAAGTATAACGTATGGGAGCATGTGCATTTCGTACGATGAATCTGTGTTCACGGAACGGTAAGAAAAGTACGAATGGAGAACTTTGATTGAATTAGCCATCTGCATTCCGTAGGAATTTTCGAGGCTTCCCTAACGGGCAATAACGAGAATTCGGCCTCGTTTATCACCACTTGTAGCTCCACCCTGGCCCGACCGAACCGTTTACTCCCGCTTCTGTGCGGAAAAGGAAGAAGGCGCGATGCGACGGCTGTCTCGCTTCCGAGACGACCGCTTACTCGGCCGGCGATGCGTGTTACGTGGCCCCTTTCGACCCCTTATTTTCACAGTCCGTTCTCACTGACATCGTTACCTACCACCTCCGTCACTAGGTCTAGTCGGCCTTTTTTCCTTTCTCTCCCTCGTGCTCGGTTTCTCCGCTTTGCTCACTTCCTAGTGAATCCAGGGCTCGACGAAGGTGCACGTGTCCGTGTAGGCCGTTCCGTTTCTCCTTGTAGCTACTAGCTCCCTACACTAGCTACAGCTATATGTGCATGCATGCAACTTTCCGATGAACGAGGTACATACATAGGCAGAGGTAGACGACCGTCTGGCACGCGACTCCTTGGTCTCCGCCTCGTTCCCATTCTACTTTTGCTCCGCCGACGCACAGTTAATCCTTCTTTCTCGTGCCTGGCCGGGAAACGGTCTCTCCCTCGAGGGAAAACGCCGTCGCACGGCGCGCCGTGGAAAGTCGATGAGACAACTGTGCAGCGGGGCAAATCCCGGAACGGCTGATAATGAACTCCGCCGATGATTCGATTAGAAATAAGATTTGCTTTCCTTTTTTTAATTGCGCATTGCTCGATCGTATTCCTGTTTACCGTCTTAGCAAACGCAACTCCCAAAGTCTGACGTTGCAGTCGACGATATAACGACGGATGTTACTTTCTCTCTTGGACATTTCACTGGTCTTCAATGACCTAAACTACGAGATCGAAATCATTGTGACAGGGTACGACGGTGGGAAAGAAATTGAACCTGGCTTCAGATGAGCAACTTTTCCCTCGTTAACATGTCTATCTACGTAGTCAACGTATACAAATTCGCAGCAAAAATATAACGATCGTCTGAAGCGGGCCTAACAACTTCTCGTTGGTTCGATCAATTGTACTACGATTCCTCGTCTCCCACTCGGTAAGTTGGTTGATTGCATGGAAGCTGTATATTCGGAACCACGAAGATATATACCCGCAGCGAAGAAGATGACTAAGTAAGAGTCGATAGCTGTGGCGATGCTCTTTCCAGTATTCTGCCTCCTGTAATCCCCTTCAGCTACGGCCTGTTCCTTTCCAGCACATACTTCTCCGTGAACTCACTCCAGTTTCCATGTGAACAACGACTCTCGTGCTTCGCTTTCTTCGCAGTTTAACGCAACGTCTATACGAGTTCGTTGCGATACGTGTTTCGATGGAGATGTATAGCTACATTGTCGACGACAACAATGACGAGGACTTGTTTTTCTTAGGCTCGCGTCTCTGCCTCCCTTTCACTTCCTTTTTTCCCATCCCCCGCCACCTCGTTCTTTCACGTTTCTGATACGGAAAATGGGTTACATCCTTCCAAGACTCGAACGTATCGGACAAAAAATCTTCCAATTATAGCGAATTAGTTTCGTAGTAACCGTGTACACAATGTTTCGACGAATTTTAATCATTAGTTGCTGAACGGGAAAACAGTTTTATTAATAACTTCTTTGCTAAAACGAGAGGAAATATTGAGTTCGAAAACTGTCGATCTGGTCATACAATGACTGCATAACCAGCAGCTGCTTTTCCTTTTCGTTTATTTCACATAAAAAATGAACATTGACATAATATCTTGCCTTTTCGACTTGTATCGTTTCATTCCGTTACTCTCTTTACGGTGTATACGTTTAATAACTTATTGTGTGAAATATTAGAAGAAATCGATTCATCAAATATCGTTATTTTTAGTTTTATTAAAAAATGTTTAATATTTTAGGAAAAGAAGTAATAATTAAATTCCTTGCAGCCGAAGAAAATATAATACGATGTGAACGATTCCCTACGGGATGAGATTACGACTCGTCATAAAACTCATCCCCTCGTTATTGTAAGTTTTATTACTCATCTAAAAAATGGAATATGAATGTAACGAAACTATTTTTAAAAAACTGGAAGCGTAGCACGATGGAGTTCGAAACAAGGATGGCATCCAGTTGCTGTATTCCCGGTTTGCCACAAGCCCAGTATTTATTCGTACGGGAACGAATCGAGCAATCAGCGAATGTTTACAGGCCCTTTCCCAAATTCATTAGTGTGCGCTTTTCGTGCCGAGTCGAGTGAAAACATTTCACAATTCGACATTTCCGACTTAAAGTGTTCGCGACGTCACGGTGTCACGGTTCGTCCCTGTGTCAAGCGGTAAAACCGCGAAAGACCTTTCCTTCGTTACCGCGATTTCATTTTATTCACTTCAGGTCGCTTCATTTTGTGCACTTTCAAAATAGATCGTGAAAGGTACGCGATATTCTTTGTTCGAAACTACGGATCATCCGGTTTGTCATGATCGAAAACCGGCAACAGTTGACAGAAGGTGTTTTCCGTTTCTCCCTTGTTTTTACATTCACGTTCTATGATTGAATTTATAATTTTGTGGACGGAAAATTGGGGACGGAGTTCCGCCGGTATCACGGCCTATTCGTCGATTCATCGCGGCCTCGCAATTTGGCGAAGCGCGTGCTGTTAGCAAACCGACGGCTACAAATTGATGCCCTCTGGGCCCAATCTCGGTAAATTAATAGAGCCAGAGTTAGGTTCAATCGATGATGCGCAATAAATTGATGAAATCGTTATTGCACTGTCCTGGTATTATTTAATCAGCCATGCACACTTCATTCAAGCACAATTTTCTGAATAACCGTGTATAACTAGATGCTCGAATAACACGCCGGAGCCCGGCCGGCCATTGTTCATCGACATCGATGATACACTGTAGGATACTTCATGCCACCGCGTTTCATTAATGACACCAACGTACATATGTAGATACGTATACTCCTTTAGTGCATCGCGACGCCAGCACAGACGTGCCGTCACAACCGTTCCGATTAGAATCGTTTGCTTGCTCATTTTTTGCACCTTCCTTACGAAACGAGCCGATATCTTGGTCGAGCCTTAGATTTTGCAACCTTTCGAATTGATTCGATTCGAAACAATGATGCATGTAAAGTGCCCGTCAAGTCACAACACGAAATATTATATTTTAAATGTTTCCGTTTCATCCCCTTTTCCCACGACATATTTTGTACCTTTGCCCTTACATCTACATCTCAGATTTATACATATGTATAGTGCTGCGTTACATATATTCGCGTGACTTGTTAAACTCGTAAGCGTGCGCTTGACAGCTAATAGGTAACAGTTATTCGAACGGGGCGAGGAAAATCCCGGGAAGTTTATTAAAGCCCCCCAGCTTTCCGGTTTGTATTGCAAACGAAAAAACATCATCTGAATACGGCGTCCGCTTTTCACCTAAGCCGAGGATCCTCCGTTCCTCCACTTCCGCTGTTCTCTGGTCTTCTGTTGTCTTTTTCGTCCGCGATTTTTATTTCTCAGACCGGCGGGAATCTTGTAATATGCTGGTAACGACCATCTTCTCGAATATAGACTTTAAATAAGACATCCACGGCCGTCGACTGTGGTTTTACTGAAGGATTTAGGAGAGGCACAATCCCCGGTGGAAAACGGAGTAAATACTTTATTTCAATCTTTAAGAGTTTCTTATCTGGAGGAGAAATGACAATGCGATCCTTTCATTGTTTCGAGTACCTTCATACTCCGGGTTTATTTATTAGCAAGTAAGGCGAGCGTGAACATAATCCGAAAATTTCGTTAATTCAGTCTTGATGCTGTTAACGATCGAGCGATACGACTTTTGAGACACGCACGGCCTCGATAGTTCCCGATGTAATCTGAAATGAATAAGCGTTACGTATAGATCGAATCAGCTCACGAGTATCGCGAGGACGAAAATAAATTTAAGATCCCCTCGAACCTGACGTGAATATCACTCGAAATTACTGCGTTCTTCAAAAAATGAATGAAGATAAAACAAAAATTCGTTCTCCTGGTCACGCAAAACCCTACTACTTATCTTTCTTTCCAAACCATCTTCGTTGTACATGCTTCCAATAGGACATGCTGCCCTTTTATGAGAATGCAATTTTCAGCAAATAAATGAAATTCAAGGTGTATTATAACTTTTGTCATTTTCATTACTTAGAACCGCTGGTGGTCTTGGTCGTCGAGGTCGGTACATAAAACATTGAGTAGCCGCATATATATCGAAGTCGACTTGAAAGTACGTAGTCCAGAAGTAGACAGTATTGTTTGCGAAAGATGCACGTATATTTAAGGGAATTATTTGAATGGAACGCTGACGAGCTTTCAGCCACCCGACGTCCATGGTTAATACATATTCGAATGACGGCGCGACTCGTGAGCTGCCGGCTATCAGTAGTTAGTTACCCTTCGCGTGCCACCGTCTCCTCATACTAGAATACACCGCACTACGTTCTTATGTCGAGCACTCACACACAAAATAGTCGAACACTTAAACGGAAGATACTTGCACGATGGAAGGGACAACCGATGGGGCATACTAGGCGAACGCGTTTCGACTTTAATGTAGACGTTAAAACTACATCATCCCGGGTGCTATGTTTCTCAACAATATATTTAATCTGAGTTACAGTTCACGTGCTCGAGCACGGAGAACGTGGCGGATTAGCGAGCTGCAAAACGTCATGATATTGGGTGAACAATAATACCTAAATCGTGTAACACTCGAAGATCGATACGGAGGTGGATTTTGAGACTCAGCTAGAAATACATACATGAAACCGGCGTGTTGTGACTTTGTGACATCCATCCGCCGCCCGGTGTCCCGACGCGTGTACCGTGGCATGAGTACCAAAGGAAGAGGTGGACGAGGATCAAGCGATAATATCGGCTGCGCTTCGTTCGGCCACGAGCGTGCGAGGAACTCGAGGACGGAAACCGCAGCCGAACCTCGGCGACGTTCTCAGTGGTCAACTTCGAACACAGATAGGACAATGGTTCGGAGTGTAGCGAGAGCCTGTGGACGAAGATGAACGGAATACGCGCAGGCGGAATGGGGGTAAATAGATGAACGAAGTAACGAAAAGAGAAGGTGATAGAGGACGAAAGAGTAAGGGAGGAAGAGGAAACGCGAGAGGAAGATAAAAGAGGAGGCAGGCGCAACAAGCAAGATAGAAGAGAAACAGATAGACTAATAGAAAGAGGGAGAGACGTGGTGCAGGTGCAGGAGAGGATTCGCGTACGGGCGGGTGTGTTGTGCGTACCAATCGCGGGTGCAGGGTACGTCCGCAGGCACGCAGGAGGAGGCGAAACCGGGCACAGCCCCAGGAGCGGAGGGTTCCGACAAACGGGGCAAAACCGCCCACGCTACCCGGGGACCGGCGCGCGGCTACTCGCGTTGCGACGAGTGCAACGCATTGAGTACCGCGCGCGAAAACGAGCTTCAACGCGACTCGGTTGGGTGGTGGCCCGATGTTCACTCGTCGGACAGAAAAGGCGAGACAAGGAGGCACCTGGCAAGCGATAGGGATGAGGAGAAAACGAGAGAGATGCGTAAAGGAAGGAGGACGAAGAAGAGAGCGGAAGAGGAAGACGAGGACAGAGGAGAAGCAAGGAGGACGGCAGGGGTTGAATCTAGGCAAGGGGTTAGTGGGGGCGTACGAGGTGGCGGAGGTTGGTCGACGGGGGTGGCAGCCGATTCTCGGTTGGTGGTAGTGGTGGTGAAGGCTGAAGAGGAGAGAGAGGTGGCGGCGGCGGCGGCGGCGGCGGCGGCGAACATAAAATCCCTCGCACATGCCTGGTGCATTCATTAGGGGGGATGTGTCCGTACAGCGTGCACGTCGACCTGCATCTACGCCACCCTCTCTCTCTCACGGCGCCACCCCTGGCCTCAGTCGCGCTCCGCGGCCAACTTGGTACACACGTTACTTTGTTGTCTTTCCCTGACGGAGTTTCGTTCGCGTTGTTACGTGATCGACGTCGCGTCGCGAGATAATCGTGCTCACGCGAGATCTTACGTCTCGATTCTCGTGTCGATAGATCACTGGTTGAACCAGAGAATCAGCCCTGAACAACCGAGCTGTGTCTTCCGTTTTTCATTCTCTCTAGTTTCGTTCGTTCACCCGTCCATTTGGTCTCACGCGTTCTATCATGACCACCGAGGCGAGTTGAAGATACTGCAATTGCCTCTCGGTGCGAACGATTTTGCGAGTGCGTTCACTTCCGGTTGACGATTGTCGTGTGCGCGAAAGTACTGTCCATGAAAACGACAGAGACCGCAGTTCCGTCGTAAACGGAGGAGGAGCTGGACGTTTCGTGAACTTGAAGAGGATCGCCGTTCGTCCCGGGGAGCAGCGATTCCTGAAGATCATCCCGGAAGATCTTCCGTAGGAGGATCGAAAGAAGGTCCTTCCTCTGATCTGCGTGGTGCGGCTACGCCAGGCCGACAGGATTTCATGTTCACGAATTTCAGTAAACCAGGTAACGATGCGCCAAACCCGCCTCCACGGAACCGGCGCGTCGGTTTTTGGATTTTCTTTCGCGTGTCGCTTTCTCGCGTTCTTACCCCTCGTTAACGGGTGCGTTCGTTTTGCGCGCTCGGCCTTTCTCCGACTACATGCGCCGGCACGGTTTAGAGGGGAGACCAGCGGATACGCGCCTATTCCGCGACCCGCAAACAGCCTACCTACTGTACTGGCATCATCGATCGCGAGATCTAGAGACATGCGTGCCGTATTCTTCCCTCTCCTGCTCCGTGAATCACCCCTCGCGAGACTAAGATGCGAACAGAGACGACGGCGAAATGTTTCACCGTTGATTATACTCGACGCGGATTTCTGTCAACCAGAGATGATCGAATCGCGTGTTTGGCTCGGTGTTAGACTTGCCACGGTCAGATCTCAATCAGTCGTAATCTACAATTGTATCAAAGCATTTAAAAATTATCATAAACGATTATACATGTCGACGATTTTAACTGCTGCCTGATTGACGTGATCTGACCATACCGTGACAGCTAGTGTGAATCAAGCTTGAACATATAGTTCTCCGGCTTGCTCTCCGATTGACTGTTTTAATGGAATCGAAATCGAAAGTTTCTCCGTTCTCACGCAATTCAGAGATCGAATAAGATAGTAGAGGTAACGAGTTTTGCCGGTTGTAGAAAATCAGTGAAACACAGGCACAGTGAGATGAGAATTTGCCATTAAATTCCGTAACCGATCGCGAAATCGGATAGTTTAACGGATTTCAATAATGCGCTCTGTAAACTAGACTGCATTTATTGGTTTTGCGTTCGATTGAAACATAAACTGGCCAACGTGGACAAAAACACGCGGTAAAGAGATTATCGATTACCGCGGATATATTCCAGGACAAATCAGGGCGATCTATCATTAATTTCACAAGCATTTCCTCATTTCTATTTTTCTAAAGTGTGATATAGGATGAATAATGTTTTTCACACTCGCTGTGAAAAAAAAATTGCATCACCAACGAACATGCAATGAAAAATCCATGAAAATTGAAATGCGCGAAGCCTGACGTTTGCTCAATTGGTAGGTATGACTCTTGCTCAATTAGTGTCGAATATATTTTTTTCAAAGTGGTAGTAGATATTGATTAACAATAAAAGTTATGGTAGAAACTTGTATAAATGTTCGAGTATGCTAAATGTAATAAAATGTAATAAAAACGAAAAGTAAAGCACTTAAATTTATGAATTAAGAATTTGCAACCTTATATGTCTATAATAAATATACGAGTTGTGTATTATTTACTATCTATTCGGGCACCTTAATGAATGTTAAATTCTATATTTATCATAGAAGACAGGGTAACAAAATTCATTTCCGCTGTATCAGAATTCAAAGTACGCGGAATGGTATTCTCGGATAGGAATTCATTTATTCGTAGGCCATAAAACGTTTCCCGAGTCAAGTCCGGGCAAACGAAATAATACCTAAATATTCCTTAAGATGCAATTTAAAAGCGACGTTCTAGGAAGACGAGTTTTTTGCAAAACTTCGCCAACATATGCAAATATCATGGGGATATCAGCCGACCATTTTTAAGTCAAAGAATGGGACTCGTAAAAACAGGACGAGTCGAAAATTTTCAGAGGTTCGGATGCAAGACAAATGCAAGTACCATTGAATTTTCGTGGGATTATTTGGGCTGTATATCGCCGATATAAATGTCCTTCCCATATGTAAATAGAAAACGTCGTAACTCCTAACGTAGCACGCGTTGGTGGACAAATATTGCATCAACGGTATAAATCAAGATTAATTTTTAATCTACCGCAATAGGCGGTGGGGAAAGAATCCATTATTTATTATATACGCGTATAATACTTTGAGACATAGAATTGTGAATAAATTTGCGAAAAAAAATGGGGAAAGTAGATATATTGTAAAAATAAAAAATAAAAAACACCGTCCTTCACGAGCCGGCGAGCTGTTATCGTTCATTCTCGTGTCGCTTTGAGCGGCGGAGAGGAAGCTTCTATTAAATCCTAGTCGAACGTACGAACATAAATCGACGCCAAACAACGTGTTTACATTCGATCGTTTCTGAAAAAGCCGAGACGAAAGAACAGAAAGCAAATACTGTCGTTTTCCCTTTTTTCCGTCCGTCTGTCGAACGTATCGCACCGTAGTCGTAGTCATGAGTATATGACGCATGGATCGAACGCCTTCGATCATAAGAAACGTTGCTCGAGAGAGAGGAAAATTTGGCGCCATGTACCAATACCGAATTACCTATGAAATGTTCGATCGACGGAAGAGACCTCGTTTTTCCGACAAAATTCGCAAGAAGATGGCACAGTTAAAGCATGCTCGCCTCTTCCCTCTAAGTCGCATAGCCGCATTGTCGCTGTGAAAATCTATGGCGAGCGCAGCAGCGTGCGTTCTTTATCGGAACAATATACTTTACACGGACTTTCTTACCACTGCATTAAACTTTACTCGACCGTCTCGAATCTCTGTTGTTTTTTATCTGACGGTGAATTATATACTCGTTTAACGTACATACAGCGCAGTTTCTGCCGCGAATTTCAGCCGAGCAATGGGACCAACGTACGTTAAGATCAATAGTATTTCGAAGAAAATCGTGGGCTTTACAGTTGTTCAAAGTTCCCGCAAGATGAAAAGACATTATAAATCATTTACCGGATAGTGCTGTCGTAAACGCAAATCGCGCAATTATCGCGTCGCGTTTGAAATCATTGCGCGCGCAATTCGCGCGCGAGCATGCGCGATGCGGGAGGTTCGCGCGAGCCGCGTGGCACCGCTGCACTTCCGGTTTACATCGCACGAAGATCGTCCCTGAAGATTCGCTAGCCCGCACGGAAGACAGACAAAACGAGATTTTTTTTACTGCGCGCACTACGTCGTCGGTTCACGCTGTAGGGAAAGAAACGGGGACGTATCTGGCAACGATACGTCGCGATGCCAGCCTAGCTTCCACTTGTTTTCCTCGTGGAACGTTCAAGGCCACCGCGAGATAATTATGCAGATAACGGTGATGCTCGACGGTGTCCCACCTGCATCGAGGATCCACAGGTCCGTTCCTTCTCTAAAGATAAGCTTTACTTTTTCTTCTCTCTTTGTGTCTGACCTTACACGCCGTTGATCTTTGATCTCTTACACGCACGTATGTATGTACATACGTATCTATACGCAATGTTCGGACATTTAGGAATACGTATTCTCTTCGTTTTCATGTGTTCGACTATTCTACATGAACTATTGACTATGCCCGCGCGTCCGCGTCTACTTGTAAAACACTTACTTTACATACTTCGAAGGCAGATTCTTTTCTCGAATAGTATACATATTATGTAGATACTCACGTCTAGAGACGACTCGCTCGAGGAACCGGTTCACACAATTAATTGCGTAACCATTTAGTTGACCCAGGATGATGTTGCTAATATGTAGAAAACGCGCAGGCTCTTTGTTAGCAATGGGTATCTTCTTCGACGCGAGGAAATCTGCCCGACCAAAGACGATTAAGAGATCCTGCGTTAACGCGCGTTAATAGCTAACTACCGTAACCTTTCCAGTAATTATTCACCGGTAAAGCGAATAAATCCGACCTGATACCGCTGTACGCTGTATTACTCGTTCCGTTCCTTTTTGCCTCCTTTTGCGTCTGCACGCAGCTGCGGCTGAACGCCCGGATAGGGAAAGGAAAAGAGAAAAAAGATATATCGCGAGAAATTTTCTGAAAATTACGTTACTCGAGACGGAACGCACGCAGTTTTCGAGTATTACTTACACTTCTGAGTTCGTTGTAATTTTCATTTTATACAATTGGTATTATATTCTTCTCGCCGGGTCACGTCTCCGTTAAGCGAGAGGCCTTTGTCAGGGATATTTCCCGTCATAATTTATGACAACAGTTAAGTACTCAGTTCGCGAAATGAAAAAAGGATGGGATCTCTTTAAGACGGAGCTATCGTTTTAAACATTTCTATCTAGGTTGCCATTACAAATGCTCGCGGCACGCCCTAATAGCGGCGTTATTGTCCTCTTACTCGCATCAACATTTTAAATCCTTAGAAACACGCTCCAGATAAATCCAATTATGCTCATTCCATTATCCATTTAATACACCGGATTTCTGTCTATACACTTGTATCTTTGGATCGGGAACAAGTGCGCGAATAGTAATTTTGTGCAGCGCCAATCAAAGCGCGGATTGAATCTGTTAATAGTCGAGTAAAGCTTGTAAATCCATATTCGAAAACCGATTGAGAAGATTTTCCAATTTTCCTGTTGCCTATTGATTTTGTGTGGTTAACGCGATTATGGTTCGTCCCACGAACAGCCGAAATTAATATTAGAAAGTTTGCGATTCGCGTGGAGTACTGTTCGTCGTTAGTAAAATAGAGTGTTTTCTGTAAACTATAAATCACACCTCGTTACCTAGGGCAGACTGTTCCGTTTATAGTTTACGTAGAGAAAGAACGAAGGAAGAGGAGATTGAAAAGAAATAAATAGGAATAAAATCTTTGGCTTTGAGAATTATACGAGCTAGATTTAAGATCATATTACGTGTTTGTCATTTTTTCTAATTATCAAAGGGAAAAACGGATTTTAAGATATTCCTTCGTAGCATCTAGTTAAAGGGCCTGCGAATTTTACGTGCGAATACGTACAATGTATTGTAAAATACATAATAATGTTCGGCACGCTAGAGCCAAAGTTCCGTGTAACACTTTTGAAAGTATCATATGACGATTTGAAATGTGTTTCTAAAACATTTGTAAAAAGAATTTCGATTCTATGATCATTTTTCAATAAGATAAGATTTTTACCATTAATAAAAATGATTGTTATAAAAATGTTTTAAGCTATTGAATGAACTTCAACCAATAAATACGGTGGCTGAAATTTATATTTTCGGCGAAACAATGATAGGAATTTTGTCGGTGAGCCCATTCACTGCATAATTTCTGTTGAATTATCGCGCTTCGGGCAGTAAATAAGATAAATGTGTTCATCTCGACGTTCATTTAAAAGGCAATTGAATCGAGTATTTGTTTATTTGTTTTCAATTTTAACGTTTACGTGATTTCTGCAGCTTACACATTTTAACACAAAAAAATATTCCGATGGGTGATAAATCGCTTAATGGTCACTTTGACCTTTTATAATTACATAATTTCATTAAAACATTTTAACAATTAACTGTTCCTTTATAAACGATGAATTGTTAAGTGTTACGTGGAAATTGAGAATTAATGGGAACAAGATTTATTGGATTTTCAAAGGATAAACGAGTATTTATTAATTAATAATGATGTTTTTGTGGTCCGCTAGCGCAATTCATATTGAAGTGATAATTATATTAATGTTGCTGAAGGAATTACATAAATTTGAAAGTGGAAAAATTGTAAGTTATATAGGAACAGTGAGAGAATTAGTACTGCGCGATTAGTAACGTTTGAATTTGAGCGCCCTTCGCGCCATTCCCCCGGCAGATGCACGAAGGTCAAAAGTATTTTAAAAATAAGGCCGTAGGCATTGGCAGATTGGTATGGTAGTGGACGTTAAGGGTCGGGTGGCGTTGTAATGGCAAAAAGTTTGCGAAAGGTGAGTAATCATCGGGACGATAAACAAACTCGGGTCGTTAGTGTATACGGTGCGTTAGTTAGCTGGCGCTGGTTTTAGGTAAATAAAGCCGCGTGTGAAGCGTGTTTGAATGGTTAGAAATCGAGCATCAACAAATCGAGTATTCGCGAGAAGGCTCGTGGCTAGACGAGCACGGTCGACAATGGCGCCCAAGCCTCGCGAATATTGACATTGCCGAAAACATTATCTTCGAATACAGGGTATCATCATATCCACGGGTGACAGATACTGCGTCGCAATTAATACTCTAACCTTCTTTTAATTTGCGAGACGTTTGACGAAGTGAAATCGCGTGGGAAGTAAATTTATTGGTCGTCGAGGTTATGCGAAAAAATGTTTTCGGCACGTATAGTAGCGACGCGTGAACCCTGAAGGGTTTTACAGTTATACTGCAATGTGGCACATTTGCAGAAGCACGGAGGAAGTT
This sequence comes from Ceratina calcarata, assembly GCF_001652005.2. Lineage (NCBI taxonomy): Eukaryota > Metazoa > Arthropoda > Insecta > Hymenoptera > Apidae > Ceratina > Ceratina calcarata. Next base: position 363,722 of record NW_017148873.1, on the reverse strand, counting down.
GTGTGGGTCTAGAGTAGCGATATAATCTCCGAGGAGATATCGTCAGGCCGATATAGGAGAGTGTGCGTGAAGAAGGTGTGTGAGTTAACATTTTAAGGGTTAGGGAGTCATTCTGTAGTCAGGGTGATCATAGTCTTTCAGTGTGGACAGTTCAGGGCAGCTAGTTTGGTTGTAGGGTCGGGATTGGAGATAGACAAGATGGACCAACAGTATTGCCTACGGTGGAACAACCATCCAGCCAACCTCACAGATGTTCTCAGCTCCTTGCTTGCCAGAGAGGCACTCTGCGACGTAACCCTGGCATGTGTTGGAGAGACATTCAAGGCACACCAGACGATACTCTCTGCATGCAGTCCATATTTTGAGACCATTTTCCTTCAAAATACCCATCCTCATCCAATTATATTCCTGAAGGATGTCAATGACTCGGAAATGAAGGCTTTACTGCACTTTATGTATAAGGGAGAAGTTAACGTTAGTCAGCATCTGTTGCCGATGTTCCTTAAGACAGCTGAGGCACTACAGATTAGAGGCCTCACTGATAATAGTGTAAATAACAAGGCAGAAGAGAAAAGTCCATCACCAGAACCAGAAACACAAACTGGTATTAGGCACACTGAATCGCCTAACCTTCAGCCTCTTGCTGAAAAGAGGAAACGAAAATCATCTGGCAGCTATGACGTTTCCCTTAGTGGTCCACCCAGTGAACGGTTCATGTCAGACTCTCAGGTATACATCATTTTAAATATTACGTATCAATGTATTCGTCGCATGTAAATGTTATTTAGAGTTAGATTTTTGTTCCTCAGTAATCGATGCACATTTTCTTTATAAGAACTACTATTCGTATTGGTTTCACATTCACATATGTTATGAACAGTTACTTAGTAAGAAACATGTAATATCTGTAAAACTATACGTACACATGATACAATATTAACAAAGAAGTGATTGGATATAAAAATTTCCTGTCTTGTCAAATACTTATAGATACATTATTGCAACACAAATTCTTGTTTGAATAATAGTCTTTTTATAAGGAAAACGTTATAAATACGTGTGTTTCATAATCTTTCCAATTGTAAATATCAGTTGCTGTATTTTCAAAAAATTTATGCTTCATTTATAATGTTCATGGAATAATTACTGATTTAAACATTGTCAAAATAATATCTCTATAAACTTAAACCATGGAATATATTAGGTGCTCTCTTGAGCAGAAAGTATATTGAAGTTGTGTTCTATTGTATCTGTATATTTTTTCTGTTGCTAATTAATTGTGAATGCTGTCCATGCTTATCGCAAATTTAAGTTGTATTAAAATTGAAACGCATTTTTGCTTTTTATGAAAATGATTTTTGAAACATATGCTCCCGCGGAGTAAAGCGCGTGCGTTGTGCATGCGTGCTACCACGTATACATGTGTAGTCACGTGTGTGTGGTATCTTATTCTTACAGGTAGCACTAAAGTTCGAAAATAAGAATCACACTTTATCATTATTAAATCATATATATATATATACAGATGATTGCATAGCATCTCAAATATGTTCTAAATGTTAATCTTGCAAAAATTAATCTTTCGTAATTAACGATATTTCACACTGATTACTTTGTGAATATAATATATTTTTATTTAATAATTTAAAAGAAAAATGCAGTATAATAGTAACTGAATCTCTTGACTTCTTGTGTAGAAATGTTTAAATGTCTGTACAATTGCAAATGGTTTCAATACATTATGAAATGCATAATCTTGTTTTTTTTTTCTTTTCCAGGCATCATCACAATGTAGTTACAAGTCAAGTCCTCCTGTTATTCCAAAGTCAAACAATACTATGGGAGGTGACATGGAAGATGGTGGTCGACCTATGTCCCCTGCATCACAACCGCAGCCTTCTATCAAACAAGAGTTAGATCATCACTTACCCGACTTCCATGACAATATTTCACTTCCGGTAAGTAAATTTTTCTACAAGATTTTTGTAGACGTTCGCAATGAAACGTTGTCACATGACGCATGATGTAGTAAGTAGCAACAGTTTGTAGATGTATATTAATAAAATATATACGTTGTTTTATTATGAAAATCCAATACTGACTTTATTTGCATTTTTTTCCTATTTTATTATATTGAATTATTTATTTATTCAAAAACCTAGACAATTTTTTATATCCTGACCTTCGTAATATTCTGTCAGTATTCTCATTTGCTTAATATGTATTTATACGATAGTTATACAATTTTTAGTTTTTTTATGGACATATTCAATATTAGATACGTAACGGAGTAGTCATATTAATAATTTCTTCTAGCATACTTAGTGATTAAATATAACTTTAGTATAGCTTAATTTTTTATCCTAATGTAGAATTTATTTTGTATGTCACATATACTTTTATTTCAGCATGCTATTTTGCTTTTTTTGGTAGTGTGATTACTTAAGAGAATTATTCTTCATGCATAGCTTCTATGCTATTCGTGAAACCATCTAGTACATTTAATGTGAAATATACAAAGTTTTGTTACTGTTCCCATAATTAATGATTATTCACGATTTTCCTACAACTACTCGGTCCAAAGAAACATGGGAAGGAAGGGATATCTAATTGTAGATACGAAAAAAGAGATTGGCTTCTTATACGCTAAAAAGACAAAATTAAAATGTGTTGATTAAACACATATCCTTTCCTTCTCTGTTGACAGACTAGTGTGGAGTGGGAAGTTCAGAGAGATGGGAAGAGTGACGAAACTATGGATGTTCAGAACATGACCCAAAATCAACGAGATCTCACTATGATACAATCTTCTTGCGAAAGCATTATCATGGCTGGAGGTTCTATGTCTATCAATATGTCAAGAACCACATCCGATTATGAGAATAGCTTCAGATCCTCGAAAAATCAATCTAGATTCCTCAATTTCAATTCGCACAAAGACAATAGTACAGAATCGAATTCCCAGTTCAATTCGTTCTCTGAAAATAATCTAAATGCCAAAAATTCTCTTATTAACAATGACGTGGATAGATCAATAATTGTGAATGAACGGGAGAACGCGTCAGTTATTCAGTCAACCTTATTTAACATTCCACGCTCTATTCCTCAAAGTAAAAAAACGGGTAGGTTTAAAGTCGGATGGATGGATATGTACTCTTGGCTGCAATACGATGAAAGATCAAACCTTATGTTTTGTAAATACTGTAGAAAGTGGAGTGATACAATGCCTGAAATACGTACTTCATTTGCAGCAGGAAACGGTAACTTTAGACTCGAGATCGTGAATCATCATAATAAGTGCAAAGCTCATAACTTGTGCGTTGCTAAAGAAAGCGAGGCAAAAAGGAGTTGTACTTACATCATGGAAACCTGTTGATTTTACGTCATAATTCTCTTACTAATTCCGATTAATTTTAATCAATCAAATTCGATTTATTTTCGGCAATTTTATCTGTGCAGAAGAAAATTTACTCAAATGCCATAAAAGCCAATTTATATACATCTCCTTAATTTTTTTTTAAAACTATATGTAATATGTACGAGCATGTAGATATTTTCATAAAGCATGGGTGCATGAAAGTTTTGTTAGAAGCATGGTTCACCCCATAGTAACATTTTTAAACGTATTCGACAGTCTATTTTTTCTGATATCATACCTTTAAAAAAATATAGAAGTAAGATTTTACAATTTTACAAGTTAGAAAGTACAGCTATTTTTCTGACCTTCATTCGAAATTAAAATCGTAAAAAAAGGAACAGTTGTATATTTTTTCTTTTTTACGAGCTTCTTAAAAGTCTATTTTCGATCTAACAAATCTGGCTAGATAATTGTGATTCACGAAGTTTCTGTACTCGTATTTTGTACTCTCAATAAGATCACGAATTTTTCTCTTCGTATTAACGTCATATTGTTCATTATTTTATGTAAGCATGACTATTGTTATAGTTCTTAAATGATTACTCGTTAATAGTTACGTATTTATTCCAATTGGTGTGCTGTGTGCCCTAGAATTCTTCAATTAAAGCAAAATTCGTGTTTGAGAAATGAGATATTTTAGCGAATATTATGAATTAGAGAATTTTATGAAAACTGTGATTGTTTAAATAGCTGTGAAAGTTGAATAGTTGTTCGACTCCGTGAAACTAGTATCGTGCTCGAAGAAAAGGGAAATATTCTTCAAGATACATGGGTCTATCATACATTACATTTAATGCAAAGGGCAATTTTTACTTGGACGAAGCTTGATTGAATTTTTGAGTGAAATTTATATACGTACGTCGGCTTTCATACGGAATATTTTCTATACATATACGAATTCCTAAACAATTAATGCGTTATTGACATGAAATATTGTAAAGAACAAACGAATTGCCAAAGCACATTCAACTTTATGGTGATGCGGTTCTGTGATGAATGTATAGGTATTGCGTGGAATATGAACAAAACGCTGATTTTGTCATAAAATGTATAGATAAGCGTTGATTAAAATTTCGTTGGATTATAAAGGATTGTCTTTCATAAAGTCATCAAATTATTCTCTCCTTGTTATGTTATAAGCTATATAAATAATAAGGGATGACTAAATAAATAAATAATATAAATTTCGTTTTCTCATTTGCATATTCTTTAATTATGATTACATTACACACTTAAATTAATTTGCAAAGCATCATAAATATAAACTATTAAAAACGAATCCAATTGTAACATCGTAATCTGCCTTATTTTTCTTCCATTTTAAAAATATATTTTATTTTATTAAACTATTGTACAGAAAGTGACTTCTTTTTTCATTCTTTCGACTCGCAGCTTAATTTAGCAATAAAATAAGAAATATTTTTCAAGATAAGAGGATTTATTAATAAATGCCTTCTAACTATCTCTGTGCAAGTTTGTAATGTGAAGTGATATCGTGTGCTACAGGGTCATCCAGTTGGACTGCTAGGAGAGGAAGGATCAACAACAGGCACGTTAAGTGATGGCGTGTCAGGAATTGAATCGTCCGAACACCATAATCCTCCAGAAATGCTCGACGGACTTGATGGTAAGACCTAAAAATATCTATTATTACGATCAAAATTACATTTAGATTTCACGTATTTCCTCCGACTCGTTCGAACTCCGCTCACACAATCGTTGCAACCGTGATCTTTCGTAATACTCCTTTTATCGTTCCTATACTTTTACGTTGATATCAATCGTTTTCAAATTGAACGAATCAGGTGTAATTAAAAGGAGAATTTGATAACGAGCGACGGAAATTCGCGAGATCTAAGAAATCGAGGGAGATGTGCATGCACGTTTGCAAGAAATTTTGCGCGTCGAGTCGTACATAGGCGTACGAAGCGAGCATCCCTCTATTTCCAAGTCTGGCAAGCGTAGTGAGTGGAAACCTCTTTTTAGAAAACATGAACAACTTTCTTTGCTATACGTTGTATCCTGTATACATAGTATGTTCCGTTCTGTATACGTATGTCCTATGTATATGTAGATATATGCACACGCGATTGAAAAACGTGTGCGTGTATCATATATACATACGTATACATATACATGGACATAGATGACATAAATCTTTGGTGTTGTGGTGATGGTATCGTGCATTTGCTATGTCACACCGTGGTAGTTAAAAATCCGTAAGTGTGTTAACAATATAATAGGAAGTATAAAGTATTATCTAACAAAAATGCAGTTAATCCTTTTGGGAAATGGTATCGGCAAACTGGACGTTTCTTCTATTAGTATCAGCAAATGGACAGTACTTCTGTTTGTCTGAATATTTTTTTTTTTTTTTTTGAGATGATTGCGTGTTCGATGATATTGCGTACGTGGTGCTGTACGATTTGCGTCTTCCTTTTTCCTTTTATTAATTTACACATATGTACATATATAAATAATACATATGCATACACACATGCCCACGTATACATTTCCAGTATACATAGATGAGCCTATGTATGCGTGACGAAGTAACGGAATATCCACAGTGTGAATGAGCGGGTAATTGTGCGTGCTTGCGAGCGTATCTCTGGTTTGGGTCGGAGTAAACGTATAGTATTGCGTGTGTTTTGCATATCTATATAAATTTATTTATAAACGAATACATATATACACGTATATATATGCATACGGATATATGCACGTGTGTATGTATATGTATATATAAATATACACATATACGTATATCGTTACTGGCGGGATTCTCTGTGCATGTCTTTTAAACACTGTTTTCTCTATCCTCTTACAAGTTACCTTTTGCCACGTCTTACGTCACTACATAACTAGCGATCTTAATCTTACATCCTCACGTGTCTCTCTTGCGCTGTTTGTTTTAATCTGTACTAAACGGAGGTACTAGCAACAAAGTACGAACATGTGTATGCTACGGTCAGTGTGTTACGTAAGTGATTGATGAATCGAATACGAGCGTCACACACCGGTTCGGTAGCAAAGCGAGTTATATAACCGTCATCGTTTCCTATGCTAGCTCTGATTATTTTTTGAGACGACGACGTTCCAGTTGTGATCGTCTCAAGAGACGCACGCTGCTCGTACACTTTGACACCGGTTAGTCGAAGGATCGCAAGAGGAATCTGTGGCTAATACAAGGGCCCGTTTTTTTTTAACTTGTTGGCTCTGAATCTAGCAGGCGTATCGTTGTCATCGTTGTCGACGTCTTGTTAATTTCGTCGCACTCACGATCACGTTGTCGTTACGGTTGTGGTCAGTTCGTGTCGTTGTCCATCAAGTGGCAAAGGCCGTCAGGCAAATTCTGCTCTAGCAATGTTGCAAATAAATATCGATCAATCTCGCGCAAATGGAAATTGACAAAAGAAAATGGCAACGGATCTTTTAGACAAACGGATTTTCTTCCAGAAAACCATCACTCGTCTTAAAGAAAATATTGCATTTACTATCAGTTCTCTTTGCTAAGCCTTTCTTCAGCTTGATCTTTTAAAATGGAATTCTGTTTTTTCATTTTTCTTATCTTATTATTTGTCTCCCAGTACATATAATTTCCCTCTTCCTTATCATTCCTATTTCTTTACTATGGTCTCCTTTTTGTTAATGTTGTCTTTTATTTCTCTTCGAAATGTTGTGTTTAGCTTTGCGTCTTGGATTGTTACTATTGACAGTGATGAGACAGTAGTTGTGGGTTTTCCTTTCACGTGGTTTGATCATTTTTATTTTGTGTACGTATATTACGTTTGACTACGAGTAGGCATCCTTGGACGTGTTAAATGCATAATATCATTAGACGAGTGTGGTGTTTCGTAATATCATCGTAATATTGAATGGGGAACGTAATTAATTAGGAGAATCCCCTCTTTTCTGCAACCTCTTTGATATGACCGTAGAATGTGACTACGAGATATAACATTTATATTTCTTTTTACGTATAGTTACATTATATATCTTATGATGAGTCTAGTAGAGATTGTCGGTAATCATAAATGGTAGACTAATCAACGATAATTGAAACGCGATCTTGTAATTCCAGGAACAGCAGGATCTTGCAATAAAGAGAAGGATATAAGTAAAGACAGTCAGTTGAAGCTAGAACATTCCAACCTCGGTACGGAGTGTTGTAAGCTTTGCGGCAAGAGCGTAGCGAACATAAAAAAGCACATGAAATCGCATTTCCCCGATAAGTATCAATGTCAAATCTGCATGGTATCGTTAACGAGATCGGATAATTTGAAAAGGCACATTAAGTTAAAGCACGGGATACGAGAGACATCGTTGATATCGCCGTTCATGCGCTTAGATCACAAACACTTCTTAGCGAGATCGGAAGCGTATCTTTCCTAGAGTCTTGCGCGTACGCGTGCGATATCTAAACGACGGAGAGCGATGGAAAGTATTTTATAATTTTTTACTATTCGCGCACTAAATCTTATTTGATAGGTAAACGCTGATTGAGAAATCGAAGAGGTAGGGACCGTAGATCAGCGTTGAGATAATTTTTCCCGCACGGCTCGCTTCCCCTTTTTTTCACCCGTATGTCGATCTCCACTACTATTCTCCTCATGCGCCTTCGCTGACTATGCCTAGCATATCCCCGTCAAATACCAGTCCTCACCATGGTCGCGTCGTCCCTACTTTCCGGCCGAGGGAAAAATTATCTCAACGCTGCCGTAGCCAGAACGCATTTGAAACGCTCTTCGTCCCGTAATTTCGGCAATGGTAATATTTACCTTCCTAATTTTCTGAACGTGCGACGATCCAAGGTCTCGCCCGATCAGTTTTTTAATCGTGTTCTCGGTTTGAAATGATTCCCTTAAGGAAATTTAATTTATTTATCGTCACATACGTCTAAATAATATATTCCCAAATTGTATTTAAGAATTCTTTATTAATAAGAAATTAACCGTTCAAATTAATTTCCGGCCGATTGCTCTTAAAAGAAACGGCTGCTAATAATTTTTACCAGTGTTCGTAGAATCGATCGCTAGTGGATCTCAAGTTCGCTGAGTCAGTTCGAGTACAAAGTGTGAAAGTGTCTTTTAATCGTGTTCGTAGGTATTATGTATACTACCTCCCGCGTAAGGAGTTTAAGCTGTTCCTCCCGAGCAAGCAAAAATGCCACGTTTCCGAATATTTACGTTTTGAAACGGGAAAGATTTTCGGTAACCGAAATTTGCTGTCACCGCTGCCTCTTCTATACGCGCGCACGCGGCGCATGGAACTGGATTTTAGCACAAACGCGCACCTCCCACGATCTCGTACGTTCATTTCCACCGACCGAATCCTGCAGTTACGTGAAATAGGAACCTCAAGATATTGTCTTTGATTAGATTTTCATAAGAGCGATAGTTTGGCCGGCAAAACGTTGCGCGGTCCGCTTTTCCGCGAGAGAGGATGATTGTCAAAGAGAGCAACACGAGGAAATTCGCATCGAAATAACGCTCCTATAACGCGCGTCGCGTCCCGGGTATTTCATTTAAGTTCCATGCTCACCGTTCGTCGCGAAGACGGGGCGCGTAACTTTGTATCTCGCAATAGAAATCTTGTTCCGTACGTGAAGAGAGGAGATCAGTATTAAGTAACTATTTATACGCCTATTTATAGATCCTATATTAATAATTTATTTATATTTATACGTACATACGTAGGTTGTGAAAGACGTCGAAGACTGAGAGTATGAGACAAAAAAAAAAGAGATAAGAAAGAAACGCTGATACTCATGGGCCAGCGTGGCTCGATAAAATAGTCATGATGAACTAGTCTCTGAGGTCCAAAGGCTGTTGCAAAGAACAGACTTCTCTATAGTGGTTTTTTTTATGGTGCCTTTCCACTTAAAGTACAATAATCGACTAATCAATAATCAATAACGATATATATAATATATATAATAAACAGCTATGATATATCACCGTGTGTAACATGTAAACGTGCGACCGGTTTCTCCTATCGACAGTGCCTCACATCTAATAATCAAGCATCGATCTTTCTCTGTGCTCGCGTGCACGTCGCGCCGTGCACAAATACACATACACACACAGAGTACCTACGTACATACGTATACGCGCATACGTACATACGTTCACACGCTGTCGCTACCTATGTAGTAACTCCTTTCCTAGTAGAGTGAACTCGATCAAAACGAAAAGAAACGAGTTCAGGGTAACAGAGTAAGGTGGTCCCTCCGGATCGAATCACGTCGATGGCCGTTTTTCACACATGACTCTTCTCTTATTTGCAGATACCACACTTTTAACCCCACGGGACATTGAGTACGCGTGGGTTACATACATTGCGAATGTTAATTTGTCGAACTCTTTCCCGAGAAGTTCTCGTTGAACATATCGTAGCAAATGCAAATTGTGCGTTCGGATCGAGTCGAATCTGAACAATCATTATCTGACACAGAATCCAAGGAATTACGTATGCCCGCTCTGCGGCTGTCATAGAACTCGAGTGGATAACTTGGGATGAGCGTTCATTGATTGACGTCCGATGATTTTACATTCGTTGATATTCTGTGAAATCGACACATGTGAAGTCACTTTTGAATTGTTAGCTGAATTATTTTTACAGTCAGAAATATTTCTAGTTTCCCAATTGGAAATCAGTGACTTAATTTTAAGCAGACGATCCGGGAATGAATCTATTTATATGATTGACAGAACGATCTCTTTTATTTATAGTACAAAGTCAATAAGTCGAAATTTAATTTTACTATTGCACCAAAAATCTAACATCTTTTGATCCTCCTCTACTTCATAAAACTATTTAGCATTTTAATAGTTTTTATATAGGGTATCCGAATTTCAGCGAATGCTATGGAATCTTGAATTCTTGAACGCTTCCATTTAGCGGCCCATTTTACAAAGTGACGTCTAGAGCGTAGATCGTTTCGTCTTTCCGTTTCCTTTCGCGTCAGTCAACGTCAAGAACCGTTTCACGGGTCTGTTCTTTCTTTCGATAGGCTCTTAACTCCGGCGACAGCATCGTGTGTTGTTCGTAACGTTCTAATTCGGAAAGCACCAGTCATGCAAGGTGCTTAGAGTACGTGTGAGATTATTGTGACGAGGAAACAAGACGAGACGAGACGAGGCTACTAGAAGCGCGACAGCGCGTATCGGCTCGTAATTCTGTAGGTACTTATCAAACTGAACAGATCACGGTCCGAAATTCCAATCGTTAGCAACAATACGCGATCGTTCGTTTATACCCACGTCTGCATCGTATCGTGATAGATAAGCGGATTTTAAGATTACGATTTACGATCGAATCGGTCGATTATTCACCGATGGAATCGAACGAAGATTGCCGAACCATTGTCTGTCCTCAATTGAAAATTAAACGTGATAAAAAGGAAAAGTCGTTCACGTTATAAATAGAAGAAGAAGAATTTCCGAATCAAACGGTATATTTTCCTTTCGCGTGAATTATTGATCAGTTTCCTGTATCTTGATTAGTACCATGAATTTCTCGCGATACTCGGCGGAGTCGCGTAGGAAGGGAGAATCGTCGGTAGATCTTGGTGTCGTTGGACGAGACACGGTGTCACGTCGCGGGCGCAGCGAGCCTCGTCTACGTGTCACAACTCTGTCTATCCTTTAACAGGTCTGGTGTAAGGAAATCGGTCGGTTTCCCTGTGCATAAGTACATAGGAGTAAGCGCTTGACAGAAGCGAAATGGAAATTAGTACCGCGCTCACTTTCCCCTGGCAAGCTTTTGCTGACGCTTAGTTCTTGGTCAAAGGGCGCTCTACGGTCAACGATAAAAAGCGTTTCGTCGTTTCACGTCCATGTCGTTGCAATGACACGGTCCATCAGTTTAGTCGCCGCTGCATTTAATTTCGTCATACTCACTTTCGTTAACGTGATTATTCTTTTTGCGCGCGTTTTTCTTGCGTTGTCCCTCAGCCGATCGATCATCGTCAACTTCCCGCGCGCCACGATTATTACTTTTTCAGCTACCATCGATCTGTCGCCTACCTGACTGATTAGCTACATAAGTATAATCAATGTGAAGCAGCTATTTTAGTCACTTTTGTGTATACCTTTATTTAAAATACCCCCAAGAACGTTTGCTTAGGAACTTCAGTTATCCTCATCTCAAAGAGGACAATTGTTCCGTTGCTATAAAATTTCTTAGAAATCTCGATGCTTCAACAGACAGAATATACATAACGGAAATGGTAGTTTTATTTGGATCACTCGGGGGTAGCGATCTTTACAGTATTCTTAGACATAAAGATATTCAAATTATCATCTCCTCGAATTGTCAGTTATTGCTGCGATACTTTAACTCATTCCTTTCAAATGAAGTCGTTTTGAAGTCACGTTATCGTAGGTTATCGAAGTCTTGTTTATGCGAACTACGAAGTTCGATGATAAGAATGAAGTAAATTATTTCCAAGAAATAGCAAGACTTCTTAATTAATTATTTTTTCAAATGTTTTGCGTTCATTAAATTCTGTACAACAGAAGAAAAAGCATTTCGATAAATCTTAATCATATGACAAATTGCACATGATTATCGATTTTATTGAATTCTCTAAATGCTGATTCAGATTCCGCGGGAACTTCATTTCCCGACACTTTAGAACGCAATGCTCAGTTTCTAAGTGCATCAAATTCGCAGCAGACAGATTGGCCAGAGAAAAAATTCCTCTTACACCTTAGGAGCCTTTGTCATAGCGTGCTTGTGAAGATCGGCAACATTAGCCTAGCCCTAATTGCTCGCTAATTAAGCCACTGTTCGTCAAACGTTCTCACCCTGTCATCCTGATTCTTTTTACTTCTTGTTTTCTATTCGCCGCTCTCCGATACCATTACTTCCGCCTGGAAAATCAGCCACCGGATCTCGAACCGGTTCGGCCAATATTCTCGCGTATCGTTCATCGATAGCGAACAAAGCGACTTCGGGGACGAAATTTGGCACAGCGTATTATAGCTGTCGATGGTTCGCGGGTGCTATCGGTTGTTTAATATTCCCAAGCGTGACGCGGCGGAGTGCGCTACAGTGAAGAGGAGCCAGTCTCCAGAGCGAAAGGGGTGAGAGTCGACCACGAAAGACGAGGAGGTTTTTTTCATGATAAGCTTCTTAACTTCTCAGTGCTAGAGTTACTATCTAACGTTGCTTGAGACACTCAATCAGGAATCACATTAGCGACATTTGTATTTCATACATATGTATGAAAAATGTAGGGTTGCATAATTTTGCACGTTCAGAGATTTAAAGGCATATATTCGTATCCTCATTAGAAGGCCGTGTATCATGGATGAACGGTGGAAATCAAGAGTAAATGGGCTCGATAAAGAGGATCAGTGAGTAGAAACGAGCTCAGTTATTGCAAAGAGTTTCGGTTTCTTGAGTACGCGACAAGAGTCTCGTGCTTTCCGTTCTGTGCTCGTTCGCTTTAAACTCTGTTAGCTTAACCAATAGAGGGAAAGAGTTTCAGTGGTCGGATCTTGAAAACTGATCGCGTTGCGTCAAGGCGCACAGAGAAGTTGCAGAAATTTGATTCCTAGGGACGTCTCTTCTGATCAATCGAGAATACTGCAAAACAGGTGGTCTCGGTGGAGGGCTGAATGTCTTCAGGTCCCTCACTTAATCTTTTTCATTTCAATTTCAAAAAAAATTTTCGTTAGATCTTTCTTCTTTGCTTTCCGTGTCAGCTTACTAAAGTCACTACGGATGCACGCAAATTTCTACACGGCTGTGGCAGTGTTTACCACTCGTGCATACGTGTTCCTACGCGACGACTGTTCTCGAGTTCCGGTCGCGACTCTTCGAGAAATCCTCGCGATTATCCCGTAAACTTGTCGCGCGTATATCGTACGGATTGTTCCGCAATCTAGAAAGTTTCTCGGACTTTCTTCGAGAGTTACGCTTTTTCTAAAATCCACCGCACCATGGAAGCGTGCCTGAAGAATTAACTGTTAGAACTGTTCGGATAAGTTCGAAAGTTCCACCACGTGTGAAAAGAACGATAGATGAATTTTTTGTAAAGTTTAAATCAGGAAATATTAATTTTATTATACCACATTCGAAGGGATAGTTCACTTTAGAGGATACAATTATCCTTTAATCATTCTGTTCTAATTTTACATGCTAGTGTTCGATAATTTAATGCAATATTTATAGATTTCTTATCTTGCTTTCACTACACAGACGTATGTATACGCCCTCGCAAGTTTATCAATATATACGACAGACATAAATATACTCTATAAATATACTGATGTGCGAATCGGCGTCCGCACCGATGGCTCTCCGGGATAGCGCGCCACAGTGAAAGGGTTAAAATTCTGCATTTATATCTACACCACATGAATTATAAACGATGGATAGAATAATGAGCGTACCTGTTTGAACTAGACATTTGCTCACTAAATGTTTGAACAGCGCGAGATTCAGATTTAAATTGAAGCAAATCCACAAAGTAATGCCCGCCTCGAGTCCAGCTCGATTATTAAGAGCGCGTGGTAAAATATATTACACTAGTTAGAATTTAGAGGACCATGAAATACACTTTCTTTTGTAATGAAGCAGTTTAATTTATTTGCCGTCAGATTACCCGCTTTTAAAGATATGAATATTTATGGATATTTTAAAGTAGATTCATTGTATGAAACAGGTGTAGAGTCGTAATTCTTACATAATTAAACAAAGCACGAACATCTTATAGTTATAGAGATTAACGTTGACATTAGTAGCGTACAAAATAGGAGTCAGGAGCTGAGGCGGGATTAAGGANTTTCTTTTTAAAAAATGCGTTTCTGAAGTGCATAAACTTTTGGGATTGACTATATAGCCAATACATCCTTAAAGTAATAATTTTTTTTCTTACAAATTTTGGTAGCTATGCATTGTATATTTAGGTACAATCACATTTAAATCTCCATCCTTCCTATTTTTCGTTTGCATTCGGCCGTCGCCTCGAGCGTATCATTACTTTCATTCTGGGAGGTTACGCGATCAATCAGTGTTAGTTATTGGTTCTATCCAGTGCACGAGCCGGAACTGATGCGTGCAGCTAGCAACATTCGAATACGTCGTTCTTTTAACAATTTATGGATAGATTGCGTGCAAAGGTATTTTAAACTTGACGTCAGTTGAGTTTCGCGGCCGGATAAAGCAGAGGAATAGAGCAGTATGTTTTGCGGACGTAAAAAATAAATCGGTTGTTAGAAAAGCTTTTAAGCGAGATCTCACTGGGATTTCATCAAGTTGGGCCAGCACACTCTCTGGACGTAATCCCATTTCGATTTAATCGTGGTCTCATCCTTTGAAATACCATAAATCTTCCTCGCAATCTCTAAGTGGTCGATTATCAAAGTTGAAATGCTCCTACAATCGTTGGAACAAAAAATTCCCGTCCTCCGTAGCTGTGAATTTTCGTACCTTTTTACCCCGACGAGCTAATAATCGTTCCTCTATTGTGTCGAACCTCTCTACGCGAGCATCACCTGGCTGTAAACGAGGGGGAAAACGCATCCGAGGGTTTGTTCGCCTCGTAGTCGGAGAGAATCGTCGCTTACGGAGGGAGAAAACTGGTGTGGCCCGAAACAGTTTCTATGACAGTTGCACAGTTGTTTCGTTGAATCCGTACGCGTATATCACCGGTAGCCGGGCTTCTCTATTCGTACATACACAGAGAAACGCGGCTACACACCCGGTGCTCGAATGAACCGTCGGACGAAGTGGAGAGATACGAGAAAGAGGCTAAGAGATATAACATCGGTACTTGCCGACCTTCTTTATCCTAGTTCCTGTCATCCCTCTTATACCGTCTCGTACCCTCAGCCACGTAACTCTCCCTATCTTTCCTTCTTTTGTCCTCCGATCCTGCATAGCACAGTCGTCGGGAAACAACACACGGTGATCGATGTCAGCGTATGCAAATGTCTGGTGTCACGCGTTGCAAGGATCATCCTCGAAAAAGGGATCTCATCCCGTACCTCCTGCATCCCTCACGTTTTCCCCTTTGCACGCTAGTCAACATCCAGTCTGTTTTCCTCCCTCTTTCTCACGTTCTCTCTCTTTCTCTCTTTCTTTCTCTCTCTCTGTTACAGTGTTGGCTAGTGGTGTCTCACTGAGAAGAGAGAGGGGGTTGCCCCGCAAGGTCAGAGGTGTCAGCTGTCCTGCTGGATATGCCTCCGCCCTTGCTACCCTCCCGGCCGAGGAATTCTCTCGTTCGGCCGTGCGTCGAGGGTGACGGGCGGCGGTGTGTGCCGGCGGTGGTTGCTGCGCGCCACGCCGTTGTCCATCGGTGCGATATGTTTGTCCGGATAGCCTGGGACGTTTGTTGTTCCCAACTGCGTGCAGCTGGCTCCATTGTGGCAACTCGGTCACTAACCGATGTCATCGCGTAAGATCGCTGCTAACACCGCCGCGGAATATTGTCCCTCTGTCTCCGTTGCAACTGCGATCTCTTCCACGTACACGCAGCCCGATAATTTGAAGGTAACCCAATAGACGAGCTCTGGCTAACAGATTCAGACGTTTTATCTTTAGATCCTCTAGAGTCAGCTTTTCCTTTCTCAGGATTCACATTCTGTTAGTATAGAAATTCCGGATACGAACTAAAGTTTTTGTGAGGAGAGTTCCTCGATGGTGTTCCTTGGCAAATCGTCTCGCTCCTCGGTTTTTGGGAAACGTGACGCGGTACTCTTTCTATTTTCGTGTATGACTCCCATCGACGTGACGTGCAACCGAGGAACGTATAAATACGTTCGAAGTTTCGCAGAAAAGTAGCTCCACGTGTCGTCTAACGTCGATTACAGGGCAGCGTGGTAGAGTACGATCAGAAGCCCTCCTCCCGTTCTCTCGATTCTATTGTAAGCGATATCGTTTGCTCAGAACCCGCGATAACTTCGCGGCACGGACTCTTTCATACCAGTACATGCATGATCGAATCGACGGTAAAGAGGCGGATACTGTATCCCCCTAGATCCAGTTCTCTTTATTTTGCTCGCGTCGTATTCGGAAAAGTTTCGCGAAAATAAATGACGAAACAAAAGCCGAAGTTTGAATGACTTCATCTTTTTGTACGGCGATCTCGTGGAAAACCGCTCACCCACGTGGGCTGTTCAATCGAAACGTACGCCGTTCCGCCGAGCTTCATCTCTATCTCTCTCGGTTCGCTTGATTAGCTAATGCAGCTCGCAGAAGTCGCGATAGCCACTTCGCAAGGCGGGAATATATCACCGTTGCCCCTCGGTCACTTCTAGGTGTGCTAGTTCTCAGCGCGCCGCTTTTCGAAAGTGTGCTCCTCCTCCGTTAGCGTTGGCTACAGCGTTGGGTAGACGTCGGTGGGTTGAAAGGGACTCCGCTACTTTTCCTGCCGGCTGTTCCATGCGATTAAACGCTCGCATCGCTACCTCAATCAATCTTCCAACCCTGTGAAAAGCAGTTCTAGCGTGTGTACTTTTATATACCGCCTTCCATTCCATGGCAAAAGTATCGATGGTTGAGGCTCTTCGGTTAGTTCGGATCCTGTGGATAGTTTTTGCCATTTTCGTGTTCAATTTGCCGACGTCGAGACGGCATTATCGGATCGAACTCGCGTTCGACGCGCCGGCGAAATACAATTACGTGTGAGCGCGAAAACGAACCGGGACACTGATTTATGATGTTCGTCCTCGCGATGACGCTTTCATTGATCTCGGACATTGCAGGTACCCGCTCGTTGCTCCTGTAAACGAAATGTATACAATTTACCATCGCAATGATGAAACTTTTCATTCGTCTCCTGTACGATAATTTACAAATATATTTCGGACACTTATTATATCTTGAATATTTGGAAATGTCGGTTTAAACAGCTTTTAACTTGCTTTAAGATGTTTCCTACAGAGTTAAACAATTCCATACTATTTTTAATCGTTACAGGCTGTAGGCATATTACAGCGTGTGTTAATATAGCTTTAACATTTTAACGGTGAATGACTTTTCCTTTAATCGACTATTATTCTGGATTAAGTTCGACAGGCTGCTTGTTACGAATCACGCGTACTCATTGTCACTAACATACATACGTGTCTCTCGCGAATGGAAAAACGCGAGAGACTCGACTACATAAGTACCATACATCTGTCTGCACCAGGATAGATCAAGTTTTTATTGCACGTGTATTTAAAACCGTTGTAGAAAATCGACACGCGAATATACAAACACCCGATGTACCTAGCTATTAGAATTCCTAAACTAGCGTAGGAACTAGGCATTTAATTAAGCATCAACAGATTCGAAGAAAGAAAATGGACACAAATTATATATATATATATAATACAGACACATATTTATAAATATATATATATACATATATATATTTACGAGAATATATATACACTGTAATATTTTTGTATTGAACAGATTTGTGAAATAAATAACAATGATTGAAGCCATACCAAATATCGTGAACCACAGATACTTTATCGTACGCTGGGGATTATCGTTCGATACCGTTACAAAAACACATCCCATGTCGGCCGCTATTTTTGGGAAGGGCTGGAGAAAAACGAGGATGAGGGCGATCGGGCAGGGACGGGAAAAATATATAATAAAAGACTGATAAAAGGAGACATGTAAAACAGGGGGATGTATGCTTCGTGGTCGGTGCGCTTCGACGCGCGCTCTGCTGATACACGCGAGAACTGTTCTTTTGGCGGACGATTTTTACGGAAGAAAAAGCTACCGATCTTTTTTTCGTCTCTGGAAAAAGAGGAGATTCTCGTTTCGGTCGGAGGACAGAGAGTGTATTATCGTCTCTTCTCGAGCAGCTGCTTCTCTCGTTTTCCATTTTTTCAGTGTCTATTAACGCCACTTCTCTCTCTCTCTCTCTCTCTCTCTCTATCTCTCTCTCTCTATCTCTCTCACGCTGTGACCGGCCTCTCTTCTAATGCTCATTAGACGTGTACCTACGTGCTCTTTTTCTATCTAACTAGCTATCTATCTTTTTCCTTTGTACTTCACCGTGTACACGCGGGATATACATACAACTACTGTACATCACGCCTTTGTCGTACGCCCGAGAGAGGATACGCAGTGTAACCGTGTAACTAGTAACTCACGCTGATGCATAATTACAAGCAAAGAGTCTAACAACGTTTAACCCAGAACAGCTCAAACTAACAAATCGTATCAAATTTGTACATCGATCTTGCGTACATAGATCTCTCTGAAATGGTAACAGTTTGTGCGTGAGATTGGATACAGAATATTTTTACAGCCGCAGCTATAAAACTCAGAAAATGCGATTCCACAGACTTTTTCACGTGTCTGTAATATGATATAATAGGAAGCTTCTATGAGCTCAAAGGATCTACGGTATCTTTGGTATATTTTTGCTCAAAAGGATTATCCATTCTACCGATTCTCGCCATCTGTTACCATGAAGAGGCTACTGTTATCTATCTACATGTATATGTATGTACATAAATGTATAAAGGAGGAAGGTTGTACGAAGTTCTCTCGCAAGAAGAAGAAACGCATTGTCGTCGACGGATCGGCGCTTGCTGTATTCTTGCGGCAGACCCAGGTTTCCCACTATATTCCCGTATAGCAGTTACCTACCTATATCCATGTACCTTTGAACATTTCGCGAAATGAAAACGCGTTACGTGTCGGAAATCAGATTTTATTGAAAATCGAAGCAGATGCGGGACGTCAAAAGTTTTAACGTCTTTGAGCGCTCCCTCCCCTCCCCTCCCCTTTCGACTAACATTTTCACCCTTGCCCATGTTCCCCGTCGGCTGCCCGTCCATCTTTCTCTCTTTTTTTCCCCTCTCTCCCTTCCGTCCCTACCGTACGACGCCCTTCCCCGACGCAAGCTTCGTGGTTGATCGATCGTAGTTTAACAAAATGACCTCTCACCTTTTCCCCATAAACGTCCGCCATCTACATCCTATCACGCGAATATTATTTAAACTGTGCGCTAATCGCGCTGTCAGGGAAACGGAATGGGGAAGGTAGCGTGAATGCAGTGGAGTTGATCGATACGTCGACTCGCCGTGAAATAGTTTTGTCAGGAAATAGATAGTACTGGCCTGATACACGCTCGCCCGCGCACGTTGCATACGCGTGTATAATACACCTACCCATACGTGCATTACCTTTTCCACGCGTATATGTGTCACGCATCGATCTCTGATACGTACTCTCGAACGAGTACGTGAGACCGCCGCGCATACAGACGCGCTCCTGCTTTGGGAATATGCATTATATTAAAATGGAGTCTCAACTCGCTCATTTGGTTCAGGACCGCGGAACCTCGATCCCTCCGGAGTGGAGAGATTAAAAAGAATCACGAGTTCCTGTTATCATCACCGGTACACGCACCTTGAACCACGTGCAACCGCGCACCGCGATCCACCGTGTTTAAGTCTTTGAGAAAACATTCATATGATATCTCTCTCTCTCTCTCTCTCTTTCTCTTTCTGTTTTTCATTTTTCTCTGGATCCTTCTACGTGGGAGGGGACTCCATTTTTACAGATTCTAGAACACCTTGAACGAAGGCGACTAGCGACGGGACCGAGTTCGATATGTGCATTCGTGGGCAGCAATCGATTTAGTGGCTGAATAGTCCGATAGGATTAACATTTTATAAATAAACGTTCGTAAGAGGGTGGTTGAGATTAGTGCACTTGATAGTCTTGGAATTTTGGCACAAGCTATTTAATTGTAATTGGATCAAGAAGATTTAAAATGAGCTTAATCTGTTAATACGGATGACGTAGAAGCAGAATTTTGATAACCATTAAAATCAATTGAATTATTACTCATTTTTTAGTGATGGATATGCATATATTAATATCACCATTGGGTTCAAAGTAACTTGCAGCAAGCTTAATCCTATCGCTACGCGGCCACATAATCGGAAGGATTCAATCAGTGAATAATAATTCTTTCTCCGGGAAGTTGCGCCTACCTTTAGCTTTCCCATTTGATAGATTGTATTTCGCAGTATAAGAAGGATTGAAAAGAGCGGTGAATTGAGACGAACGAGCCAGACACTCGGAGGTGTTCTGTGTGTCACCAGGTTGGGGAGTTCGTAACTGTATTAACCAGCTGGCTCAGACGCTTAGAGAATACTCCATTACGCGTTAGGCCAATCCCGACCTTATTCCAGACTGCTCCGTGTACTGACATTGTATGTATATATTCGAGAACAACGCCGTTACTCCCTGCTGTGGCCCTTGATAGTGGGAAACAATTTCTGCTTTTATCGCGATTAACGACCGATTCGTTATTTTCCATTCTGAATCTTTATATTTTGTTTTACGTTCAATTTTCTTCACTTGATTATAATTTGAAGAAAGTTACCTCTACTATATGTAAATGTACGATTAATTTCTCCAAGCAGTGAACAGTAACGTACTTAAGTTGATCATCTCGGATAGCTCGCTTTGACTACGCACAGAACTTGTAGCAAACCTGTACACGTCACCCGTTTATGTATTTATTTTTCTTGTTAATTGCACTGGTTTGAACGTTTGAACGACCGTTTCTTTTTTTTTTCTTTTACAGAGGACTTTTTACGCAAAAGTAAATGTGTGTTGCACTTAATCCCGATGTACAGAGTGTCCTTTTACATTATGCGATATGATGTGGTTACTCAACCCCTCTTCCTTTTTTTTTTATTATTTTCTTTTCATTTTCTTACGATTATGTTCTATAAGTTAAACAGAGGAAGAGCTCAAAGTAAATTAATGTATTTTCGCGAGATTATATCGTCGGAAAAAGGATTTTTAACGGACTCTCGTGTTAAAAGAGATTGAAATGAACGTAATGGAGTTGTCTCTAAGATTTGAATTGGAAACAAAATTTTTAAGTAATCGTTGACCAATTGGCTAAGCCGAAGAGATAGACAGCTGTTGACCAAGATGAGGATGCCATTCTTATTTGTCAATGATATAACAATGAATTAGTATACGATTAGAAGCATCGGAGACAGTGATACATCCTTTAACCGTGAAACGTGCTTATGATCGATGATGGGTTCAATCTTACCGTAAGTAATCGGAATATTGACGAAAATCTCATTTCATTATACTTAAAATTGTAAGTAGACGGATGTTAATTAAATTTGTTTCAAATTCATTCAATGTTATTTGACTTTTGTGAAAATTAATCTGTCGCTCTACATTCGATCTACAATGGTTTTTTACCTATTTCTTCATTTTCTGTGCTGTTTCTTCTATTTATAATTATGTATACATACATAATACTTATAAACACCAGCAGGTAAAAGTATTTGTACAGACAATAAAATGTTCATTACTAATCTTAACACAATATATTTGAAAGCACATAAATGATATTTTTTTTGAGAATGAAAAGAATTATTGAACGTTAGTGGAACACTGCATCAAGTGTTTTGTCAATTGTTTCACGAGGATATCAGTCGGGACCGTCACCTTCGATAAGCGTCATTTGATTGATATCTACTTAGGTGCCGCCGTGGTTGGCATTTAAAGACTCGCGTTAAGCTTGATCCCATCGATAATCACGTTTACACGTCTGGAGACATTAAACACGACCTTAAATACCGAAACGAAATATCCGGCAATGTTCCTCTCCTTGGTCAACTCGAACGCTTGTAAATCGCGCTACTTTCCAGCCAGTTTCCGGAAGCGAGTTCTCGCCGCGTTTCTCGTTTTCTCTTTTTCTTTCTTCGTGCCGCGTTCCCCGAGTCCTTCTTATCGAATCTCGTTCGTGGCCCCGCGATTTCAATCGATTCGCGTTAATCCCTCGACCCTCGGCCCTCTCTCTTTGCGCGCCAAATGCTACCACAAGTCGAAGAGAGTGTAACGCGTGAACGGCCTCGCTTTTCTGGGTGGAGGTTCGAAGAGGAGGTGGAGGAAAAGGAGAAGGAGAAGGAGGAGGGAAAAATCTGCTCGATAGAGAGCAGGGAGGAGAGAAAACATGTATGTAGATAAATACGTGCGGCACGATCACGGCCTTGATTCGTAAGTAGGAGGGTAAACATGGGGAAAATTAGTTGGGAGGTATGTAAAAAAGAAGCACTGCTACGAAATCGAGGGAAAAGGAGCGCGGCGGTGGAGATGGATGAGGAGAAAGAGGAGAAGGAGCAGGCGAGGATAAGGAGATTTAAGGAGATGGAAAGAGGTGGAGGAGGCTAGAGAGGCAAGCTAAAGAGAGAGAAACTAGGACTGAGAGAGAACGAGAGAGAGAGAGACGATACATGTATAAATATATTATGTATAGTATACATGAGGAAAGAAAAAGAGAGAGGGAGAGATAGAGAGACGGAAGCGATCGAGCCGCCGTCGACACAGACTGGGCCGCGGGCGGCTCGTCGTTCGTCGTAGGTCGTGTTGGGAGGCCAACAGTTGAAAGTGACTTGTCTTGTGTTGATGTTGCAGGTTCAAAAGCCTGGCACATGCGGCTGACCTTTGACCGGGTGCCAGGCGGCTGCAACCTTCACAGGTGCAAGCTGTGCGGCAAGGTCGTGACGCACATCAGGAACCACTACCACGTCCACTTCCCCGGCAGGTTTGAGTGTCCTCTCTGTCGTGCCACGTACACACGTAGCGACAACCTGCGTACGCACTTTAAATGCAAACACCCCGAGGCAAGAAAGATCGATGTAAACGATTTCGTTACGGGAACGTTGGCGCTATCCGCGATGGCTAACGATACCATGAACACGCTGTCCTAAAACGTGGAAAGGACCGTGTGCACGCGTCTGTATATATCTTATACATACATATACATATATATATTTACACGTACGTACGCGCCCCGAAAGCAACAAAAGCAGAAAAAAATTAACAATGAATATAATATATGAATATATATATATATATATATGTGAAAATATATATATATATACATAAAATGGATAATCTTATACAGAGAGCGCGGGTGGCTGCGCCGGCAGGGGGGTATTGTCGCAGTTTTTAGATCATAATCCGATACGGCCCTGGTGTCACGGCCACGTAAAAAAGGCCGGCCTCTCTCGGCTTTTTTCGTTTTCGAACACCAAATCTTTTATATAGGTTCTCTACGCTTAAGAAATCGACAAGATTCTCCTAATCGCGGGAAGGGTTTTTTGTAAACGCAAGGTGTGTACGATGTTCAGTGTGCGACATTTCATTTCGGGACGGTCTCTTTAGTCACGAAACGCTCTAGGGAAAAGGTATTAGCGATTCGAGCGTATGGTGCGCGAGATTGTAACGCCAAAATGCGCATTGCGCGGGAGCAATCGGCCAAAAGAGAGTTGGCGCGCGCGATCGCCGCCGGCCGCGGGGATATCCTTCGATTCGAGCCGAATTCGAAAGTGTCGATTCGTCCCCGGCGCAACTCGAACCGGTTTTTTTTACGACCGATGATGCGACGACAAAGTTCCTCCTCGATTTCTGGCGAACTGGCCGTTTGTTGTTTCTTGTTGTTTTTTGAATTGACGTGCGACGCATCCGGGATAATGATGTTGCCGAGTCCGGGACGAATCGAAGTTGGCGCGGGTCGCTTTTCTTAATTATCTCGGCTTGAACGCTCGCGGATTTCGCGTTTCTAAGGCCGGCCGGGAATCGCGTGGTCGACGCGCTCAGCTAAGGCGCGCGCGCGTAATTGCGTGCCCGCTGCCGACTGATTCGAACTCCTTGTCCAAAGACCGGGCAGCTTTATTTTTTTTCTGGTGATTGAACGCTGCACCGATCGATGATACTAAAGAGAGTTATTAGTTCGGGGGAGAGTTCACGATTCGCGCATTACCGCTATACATATTATAAATAACAATAACGGAAGATTTAATGGAATTACATAATATATATATATATAAATATTTAAAGTGGGAGCAAACGTGGTGCCAATTCCTCCCGTAGTCGCTGCCTAGCGGCCGATACATGCCGTTCGACAGCCGGAAAAGAATTCTAATTCTAATTGATCGATTTATTAATTAATTATTGATTATTAACGCGGTTTTACTCGAAGTAATTCATTCGATAAGCAGGGTGAGTCATAGTTGTTGAAGAGTTTATAGTTGGACTTCATATTAGAGTGTACCTAATCGTGTGTTTCATCGAGCAACTGTTGCCAATATCTATCACGGCCACGTGTATGGGGCTGGTCCAGTTCGCGGGCTTTCAACACGGTGATGGGAGTTCAACAAGGATCTCGAGGAGTATCCGATACGTACACTGCGCGCGCGCATACACACGCGGTACACATACCGGAAGAAACATTTGATACACGGAATCGGATGTACGTACACGAAGAAAGGGGGGAGGCATTTAATGCGGCACACGGTCACGCACACTCTCAAACATATACACACCGCACGTGTGAGCACACGCATGTAGAATCACGGGTGGACACGGGACGGGACGACACGCAGCCACACGACACCCTGGCGTACTTCCGGTAACGGCGTGGAAGTACGGCGACACGCAATATTGATCGACTAACAACGAAATCTTTTACTCCTATGCATACTTTTTAACGGTTTTTTTTATAGTAGATAAAAAGAAACGTGCAAGCGGAAATAGAAACCGGAAACAGCGCGAAACGACAGTTTGCAGTTCTAATATGAGCTCTGAACTATGAAACGCGTTATTTTTTATTACTCGAACACCTAAAGCTCTACGATATTTACAGTTTAAAACTACACACGCATACAGACACATACAGACACGTACATGCACATGTACGTACACATCAGCGGATGCAATACTGCAGCAGACGATAGTGGAAATCACGTGAGACATTCCACGAATTCGGGACTTAAACGCATAGGTGAAACATTTTATCTTGTAATCGGATTGATTTCTAGTACTATACAATATTATAATATTATACGTTATATACGTTAATGGAACTATGTTTACGGTTTAACGGTCGTGGCCGGCCGGTTGAATGGTGTGTTACGTTTTCTAAATAACGGTGTCAATTTTCTCTTGAAAGAGCTGGGCTGGTTACGATTATTCACCGCTACATTGTTACACGTTGATATTTAATTGGTTGGGGTGTAATCTGTTTGTTCTATCTTTTCTTCTTTGTTTGTTTTTACGCGAGGAAATTTATATCATAATATATATATATACACATATACTTACTTCCTTACGCATATTACAATAATATATTAACGATAAAGGTTTTAAACGAAACGCGAAGGAAAGGAAAAAAAGATTACGTATATATACAGCCGTGGTGCGCAAGGACGGATCCGAGCGCGTGCACGCGGCTCGGTTACGCGCGCGCCGCGCTCCGATTCGTATCGCGTGCACGTATGATACATTTACACAACGGACGGACGAACGGGAATGCAGATTAATAATGCGTACGCGTGTTTCGAAGCTCGAAAATCGTGCAATTCGCGTCGGGTAACACAGAGTACGTAGATACATACGTCGACACAGTTGGTACGTCGAGTCCGTTAGCTATTCAAAGAGCCAAACCGCTACAATTGTGATCAAATGATATTACCGTCGATCTTCTCTCTTTTGCAGAAAGGGGCACTTTGCATAGTTAAGGCTACTGAACACGCATATACCTTTATATATATGAACTATACATAATTTAATAATATAATTAATATATAGAATAACCAGAACATTAATATATTACGCAGATGATTAAGTAATTAATATATTGGATAATTTATTTTATTTTGTTTTATCGTTTTAATATGATTTTATATGTGTTATTCATTGTTTATGTATTACTATACAAAACACGTATACACACTTATACACATGAACACAATCAGGGACACGAACAGAAATGTACACGGATCATGGATTATATCTATATTATATTGCAGTAGCACAGTATATATACATATACGCAGAATTTATTATTTATTATTATCGGAATCGGGGCGGGAAGGGTTGCGTCTAGGTACAGTTTGTAGACTTTTACACCTCTTCGATCATTCTGTTTTTCTTGTCTCTTTGTTCTTCTTTTTTGCACACACGCCAGTTTCAGACCCGAATCGACTAATCTCTATTCGCGTTCGCGCCTATTTTTTTACCCCACCTCCCCTTCCTATCTCACCCTCCCCTTTCTTGTTTCGAGTTACACCAAATGCGTCCAGGCCAGCCGAGTGTTCCGAGTGCTGGAAAATGAGAAAACCCGCTAGACGAACCAAACAACGTTGCGTTAGAATTTAGTGCTTCGCACAGGTAGAAGATATAACGAAATTTTGTTGGGCCATTCCGTCCTCCATCTGCGACCCCAGCTTCGTCGAAACGTCATTGTTTTCTGTCTTACTATGCGAGATTCCGTGTCCCAGGGTTCGCTAGGAATTATCTTGGCGATAAAGTCGACGCTCGTACCATTACGGTCCGTTGCATCCGGTTCGAAATTTTACAAGTTTCTTAATGGTTCGGTCGAAGAGATTAAATTTCTCAGAATTGAACTCTTACACGAATTTCCTGACGGACAGCGGGTACTGCAATTCGAAATTTTATGACTACTTTAATGGATGCTGCAGGAAGATAGAATTTTAGCTAGCTAAGGACTTTACAGAAATTTTTATGGAGTCGAACCGTTCGAAATTTTACTATTCAGTCGATTTTATGTCCCGAGACGTGGGAGTACGTTTTAAATTAAAAATAAAAATTTATAACTCGCTATTATAACGGGTAGTGTGTATATTGCACTATTTTATTTATGTTATTCCCTTGTGAAGGATTATAAAGTGTTGAACTAATTTTCATCGCGGTAACCGCGAGCGTTTATACGGTATTCGCGTGCGCGACCAGCCACGATCATCTCTACTGCCGTGCTCGAAGTCGATACGCGTACGTAAATTGTTACGGCAGTCATCAGTTAACTTTCGCGGTAGATCGATGGGCAGTTTATGAAACTGCGCCTGGCCAGGGCTCAGTCTACGGTAATTGATGGTTAGCAAACTCCGAGCTTCGTTGTATTTTGATTTTTATCCACTAGTCTGACGTTTCTGCAAAGATTCTTAGGGAACGTCAATCTTGATATTAGCGGTACGCTAAATCGTGATTAATTTGATATTAAGGATTTACTTTACAAAAATTTAATAAGTCGTCAATGCCTGACAGATGGAATGCAACTTGATATCTGTAAAATTGTTCAGATCTTCATTTCTATTATTGAAACTCCTGATGTCATAAATTCTTCAGTATTTTTTATTTTCATCAAATGAAATCGGCGAAGATCGCAGAAAATATTAAATTCATTCGAAGCGCTTCTAGATCGTCCCAGTACACTCGATGGGTTAATTTAAACCCGGTGGGACCAGTGTTCAAGCGTTGATCGTCTTTTTTCCTTATTCTTCAAACACTTTCATATCGTAGACGCAGTCTGGCTTGAAGTAAAGACGATTAAGGCGAGGCAACGGACGATCTCCGACAAAGGGACTGAAAGGATTAAAATTGCTTTCCGCGCGAATAAAAAAGGTTACAGTTATATCACGATTCGTCCACCATTCGTAACTCGATGTACAGGTTCCGTTTAAAAAGATCTCGCCGTTTTAAGATCTTCCGGATTTATTAAGTAAGATTAGGTCGTTAAAGATCGTCGGAGTGCAAGACTCCGGAGATCGTCGTCGACGATCTTCGTCGCCTACTAATTTCTTTTGTTATACTTGATCCCTGTCGCAGAATGAAATTTGATCTTCTATCCTTTGCGGCTCAATTATTCGGCTCGTGTGGTTTTATCCGAGGTGTAAGTCAATCGAAACGGTGTTTTTATGTTTCCGTGACGTTATCATTCTCACGATTTTCTATCTTTCGTGACCGCACCTCGCGTGGCTAACTCTATTTTGTTATTCCACTGATGATCTGTGCAACCGCGAAAATGGCAATTACCATCCGCTGACAGATGGGAGTCGTAGATAGCTGTATCACGAACATTTCCTGCAATAAAGATAATATTTATTGGGTATGAATACTTTTGATCGCGGCGAAGTTTCGTCGTTGATTTTTCCGTACAGATAACGTTTAGAGTTGCAGTGGTGGTTCTTCTCAAGGCAAATTGACTGACTACATACTTGAGGGAGTTGAAGAATATTAAATGCGAACGCATTTTCGATTCGCTTTTCCCCATAGAGAATTCTCCTCGGTGTTTGAATTTCACAAATGAGGATTTTAATGTTTGATCAGCACCTTTAATCGGCATTAGTCAAAGGAATGTCGGCTTGCGATCGAGAGTTTCGGACATTAATGCACACACGTACCATAGGGATTTGAAACGATCAATTTGCAATATTGAAGAATTCTCTTTTCCGTAATAGTGAGGTGTAACGTGGAAATTTTTCACCGGCACAAAGAATATCTGTCGCGATAGAGGAAGAATTATTCAGCGAACAGTTTCACAGAGTGACGGGGGCTCAGCTGACGACGCGTCGTGGTTGCACGGGGCTTTTTATTACAAGAACCACACCGACGCGATATATAATTAGCCCCGCGGGCAGAGCGTATCGATCCCTGGCTCTCGACGTCTACAACCCCTTTTTGAGTCCCGCTAATACGGCTGGACGTGTTCGTCGGTTTCGAGCACTGCCAATTTCCGGAATTGTCCGCGCGCACAAGTCGTCAAAACGGTTGATCGTTAATCGCGAGTCGTCGGCCGACGTGGCGATGATCGCGTCGAGATACACAAACACCCGCGCGCTTCACGCTGCAATACACGTATTCAGGACATTCACACGCGAACGGTCGTCTCGCTCGCGGATAGACGTCAGTTGATCGCGTCGCGTGCCTTTGCGTTTCGAACCAGATCCTATTCATCGGAAAAACTCACCGTGTGGCTGATCGGTCGAGCCACGTACACGCACAATGCATAAAAGCCGCGCCGTTTCGCCTATAGAACGAGAAGGGAGAAAGTTTTCAACGAGGAGAATCGCGAGATCGATGCACTCTCGGCGTAGCGTTTAAGGTTTAAGGGAAGAGAACGCGCGAGTTAAACGGCACTTTGGCCGACCCTCGAGGCTACCGCGGGAAAACGCGCGGACGGAGATCATTAGCAGCCATCCAGACGTCGAGCGTTCGTTTTCCGTTTATACGCGACGCGCGATGGGTTGTTGTGCCGCGGCATGGTAGTCTCCGTTGTTACGCGTTCGCGACCCTATTTCTTCCTCTCGGCACCGGGGATGAGAGGTGTACCAGCTTGGCTTAGAGAAGCGTAAACGTCGACGCTGAATCGTTCAACGACGCGGCTGTATAGGGCTGCATTATGTTTATACACGTGTTTGATCTGTGATTAGCTTGTGATTTCTAATTTAGTGATTCGTCGAAAGGAATTGAAGAAATTGAGGGACAAAACGGTCTCAGTCTTAAAAGTGTATTAGGGGTTTTATTTGACTTTCATAATTAAGCTAATTTTCGTGTACAGATTTCTAGATATAAAGGGTATTGGTGATTCGGATAGATTGATAGAATTAATGAAAATTGGTTGCAATGGAGTAATTTGTTATACGATCTTCAATTTCTGGTTTTATAAATATAGGCTACAGTGTTGAAACTTCTGTCTGTCATTCTGATTAACAATATTCTACGTGAATGTCCGTCCTTGATAGCGAACGTCAATCAAGAATCTTCGTCGATTTTCATCAGAAGTTCATTCATTAATTCATATTTTTGTTTCAGTTCTTCGGTTTTCGATGTTTCGTGACAAGGAACGTTTCGCGATAACATCTTTATGTTTTCATAGTAGGACGGAATTTTGAGAAGTGTCATCGTTCTAAGTCGTGGATATTTTCTCTTTTATCCCGATCGCCTGCATCGTCTAGCGCTACTTCCATGTATTTACGTTCCACTTTTCTATCCGCACATTCATCTCGCTTCGAATCCTGTTTTCTTTCTACGACCGTGAGCTGAAAATTGTCCTCGACTTATGGCGAACTTTCGGAGCATGCGTCTCACTTTGTTCCGGCGGCGGAGTGGCGAAAACTGTACGAGAAATGTCACAGGATTGGTGCCAAAATTTAATTTAGTACCACGACCTTTGTAATTTATTCTTTTGATATACGATAAATTCGTGAATTGGTTCAAGTTAAATTTAGAATATTCGTATTTGCAAAAATATCTGAATCGATTTCCAGTGAAATAATTATTAGTCGCAGTGCGATTAATTACTTTCTGTCTGATCAGTGGAAAAATTTTCTGCGAGACAATCTTCACGAGTTTAACA
The DNA here is from genome assembly GCF_001652005.2 of Ceratina calcarata. NCBI lineage: Eukaryota > Metazoa > Arthropoda > Insecta > Hymenoptera > Apidae > Ceratina > Ceratina calcarata. Next base: position 333,129 of record NW_017148873.1, on the reverse strand, counting down.
TGTGATACTTGCGAACCCTTACAGTTAGGCAAATATTTCCGAAAGTTCGCCAGTGTCAACGGGTATGAAGGGCTGCTCGTTACGCTCTCAATATTCGATCGCTATGCGAATCACTTGAGGCGCGTCGTGTATTTCTAGCGGACGGGATGAAAAACGCGGCGGGGTTGGAGAACATCCCAAAGAGAAGCAGTTCGAAATCGTGATACCAAAATGAATTATTTATTTTACGTAGATTTATCAATGATCATGGAAATTCTTCAATTTACAAATAATCTTTATTTACATAGTTACTTTCATTTTTATGATATCAACTCATTTATCGATAGACACCACAGCTTGGAATTTGCCAAACGTCATATTTATTATATGGACAAATTTATATATTCACATTTAATTTTATCCGAGTTTAAAAAGAAATGGACACGTGTTTCTAATAAATTATCAACCTGCTTCGAATGCCGTTGAGAATTATCTCTCATTCCCTCCGTGAACAGTCACGACTTCCAACGTTTTGTCAATTTGCACACGCATTCTCGGCGTCGAGTGGCAACCATCCCTATCCACCGCACCGTAGGTTCGAGCTTCAATTCTCTAATGGGCTTTTAGGTTAATAGATACAGGTTTGCAGAAGATCGTGAATGGTTTAAATGACGGCAAAGTGGTTCAACGACTTGTGCTTAACAACCTACCCACTCGCGTGGAAACAAGACGTTTCTTACCCAGAGTAACAGCCACGTGCGTTTATTCTTATTCCATCTAAAAAGAAAACTGTTAACGATCGATCTGGTTCGCGTAATATTTTTCGATATAAGATTTATCTGACGGTAGGGAACATGGAGGGCGGAAGTAAAAGGTCTTACAGCAGTTCCGATTGCAAGAATCGAGCTTCCTTTCTGATTCGCGAATGCAGTTTCGTTCTCGATGCGATTTTCGCAGTAGTAGCTGACCCGACGAGATCAGACAGGCACGCGCACGAGATCATTCACACACACATACACATACACATACACGTGAAAACAGAATATATGTCCGAAAGAAATCATGTTTGGAGAAAAACAGAACCCGTAAGAAGGCACACGGAAACACGACGTACACGTATCGACTAGTCGAAAGAGAGAAGGGTTACATTGGCGATTAGGTAGAAGCCGTTGAAACAGAGAGAAATACTCGGCACATATAGAGTTCACAAAGTATCGAAGTGATCCGAATTAGCATATCTCGCAAAGAAATGTTGGTCGCGGATCGTCTGGCTGTTATATCGAAATCTTTATTAATTAAATCGGAAATCTCTACTATTGTACTATTATTACTACGACTACACTACTACTATTATTGCTACAGCTATTATTACTACTACTACCACTACTACTACTGCTACTATTGCTACTATTACTACTACTACTACTACTACTATTACTACTATTATAGGTATTTATATTTACAATTGCGTGGTGTGGAGTGGAACATTGTGATATAATAGATTGGTGCTAACACCTTATTGAAATTGAAGATGAATTTAAAGAAATGAAAAAAAAAAAAAGTAATCGTGCAATATTGCGATAGGGAAATGCGGGCCGTGCAGCTATCACTGGTCGAGGCGCGCGTTAAGTTCTCTGTGGTGTAAAAACCGTAGGCGTAAGGATGGAGCGAGGCACAAACAAAACGAATGAAAATCACGTTTCCGTTCACTTTTCAAAGTCGTCGCGTCGCGGCACAAACGCTCGCTCGACTCTGAATCCGTTCGCGTTAGAATTCTTCCGGTTAAAGAGTTAATTATCAAACGCAACTGGATCCGCAAAACTGAGATTACGCTGATTGCTTTTCTATGTTCTCTCGTTTCCTCTTTAATTTCGATTGTTTGCATTCGTGATGCCGGAACAGATTTTGCTTATGAAATCTTTTTCAGCAGGAATAATGGAAATAAATTTTACAGAAGAACTTTCGAATTTGAAAATTAGTGAAAAGAATTAATGGTATTTAAAAGGTTTAAGAATTTCGTAAGTGCTCACGTTAAAAATAATCTCGTAACACCTACAATCGGTTCAATTTAAGGGACTTGAACATGAGCACTCTTGTAACAATAGAAGCTTTTCAATATAAACGACCAACATATGGAGCCCTCGATTTTTCGAGTAGCACTCGAGAAATTCACCGGAGGAATTGATCGATTAACTGGTGAGGAGAAGGGAAAAAAGCGAGTAGGGGGTTGTAATTGGGATGAAAAAAGTGTCGAGAGGGACGCGTTAGAGGCGGCGAGAAGAAAAGAAACTATGGCTGTGCAAGTGAACATTATGAGTGTAGTTATATAGGTGTAGGTGTTACCTAGGGTCTAGGTTTAGCTGATCATAGGATAAGGAGCACGTTTAGGGCGTTTCGTTTACAGCACGATGAGTGATAGCTGCCCGCTTCGCCCTTGTACATTACCGACTAAATAACAAAAAAAAGTACTATTATTAATATCTCTTTATATATTAATATATACAAAGTACGGATTAATTATGGATATATATGTATATACACACACGGTATATGTATATATCTATCTTCGTATAAATATGAATATAAATATAAATATATATATACATTTTGTTATTTTTCTCGGGGGATATAATATATATTATATATATATTTAAAAAAAAATACTGTCATAGTGTAAACCGTGCTCGCGGGGAAATCGTGGTTCCTCGTGCGTACTACTGAGCGTGTTCTACTCGTCATTCGAACGTTAAAAAAAAACGATAAAAAAGAGTAATAATAATAATAATAATAATAATTGATAATAGGTAAACAAAAAAAATTAAACGCGAGCGTGAAAAATAGACGAAGTTTAAAGAGTTAAATGAGCGGAGAAAAAAAGAGATGATTCGGCGCGATTGTCAGACTGATAGGTGTGATTTTGCATGCCACGTGTATATATGGGGAAAGGGAAAACCAAGAAAAAAGTATATACATACATATATACAGATTGAACGCATATGCGAGAGAAGCGAGAAGAGTAGCGGGAAAAAGTCGTTAAACCGTTGCATTTTCACGTATGGATATAAGAACAGATGTGAGAATGAATCGGAAAGAGAGAAACAAGAGGAGCAGAGTGCTTCAGCGTATGCGTACGAGAGAGAAAGAGACGATTTAGAGTGGATATATGTATGCATGTCGAGACAAAAACAAAACACAAAAAAAAAAAAAAAGAAACTTCGAGGAACCAAATCGACGCGAAATGTCTTTCCTTACACCTTCGTCCCAGCTCCTCTCTTATCTCCACCATCCCTTGTAACCACACTGAAAGGAAAAGGAGAACATCTCGCTACCCTTACATGTTATGTTCTTTTCCATTTTCGTTTCGGTCCGTGGAGCTTCTCCTCGAGCACCATCTCGCTTATTTCTCTTCCTTTTCACTTTCGTTCCTTCGTTTATACTTCGTTGCGACACTTTATAGAAATATGCACAGATACACACAAAAGGTGAGATCGGAACAGAAGAGAGTTCTAAGCCTAATCTAGCTAGAAACAAGGGTGCGGTATAATATATGTATATCTGATCGGACGAAGATAGGTTTGCCACGTTACGAGAGTCTTGGCGTCGCGTCGCGTCGCGTTCGATCGGATGCGGACGACGTCGACCGAGAAGGACGTCGCGACGATGACGATGACGGGGAACGAGGTCCAGCCAGTTACGATCATTGAGCTGTCTGTCCGTCGTTTCTGATCACGTCGTTAGACGCATTCTCGCGGCGGTCGTCTTGGTGGTCGTCGCGAATCATGTCCTCCTCGATGTCGAAGGAGACGATCGGCGACGGGACCGATGGTTTCAAGACAGGTCATAACGAGCGCGCGTTAGTTTCCACCGTTCTCTTAGAAATCGGACTTCTATCGTTGCAAATCAGACTGTTTCGGCTCCGACGAACGTACAATAGACGTTTAATACGTAGATTGACGAGGTAAAAAATTTCAAGGTAATAATCGTTCACGGCTCTACACAGGAGATATCTAGTAAAAGCGACTAAATTAAACCGCAGATCACAAACGAGAACTAACGATCGTTATAGGGCGTAATATCGATTTTATTGTCGAGGAAGAACCGTGGATTAAAAACAGATGGGATAAAAGATGATTATTCTTACTATTTCTTATTGTTACTACGATTATATTCTTACTCTTATGGTTATTCTAACATTGCAAGTGTTATGTTACGATTGCAATTATTATATACACCTTTAATTATTATATAGTGTATAGATAATATATGGATGATGAGGATAAATGAAGCAAAGATTACAAAAATTTGCAAAAAAATCCAACAAAAAAATCTATGGAGAATTAATCACATGTGCATTTAATGTATTTCATACTAATTTTTTGATTAAACATAATTGTGTGTTAACCGAGCCGTCTATCTTTCTTTTTTATTCCAGATCATTGTTCTCCCTGTCCGTTAACGTTCGTACGCTGCTCGACGCTGCAAGAACATGCTGCAATTATAAAGGATTTCACCTCGTTTGCTATCACGTGTTTGTTTAGTGAAACAGGAAATGATCGTCGATCACCGTACGGAGGTTAACGCACCGCTGTGGGGCGAGTTTAATGCACGAACACGATCATCGAACATCGAATCATCCTAATTTTCTGCCAGTCAGTCGGTACCCATTTAAAGGTGAACTTATTATGCATTTGAGTAGTTCAATCCCGAACGAACATTGATTTATACATTTCCGTTTTATATTTTTCAATAAATATGCTGGTACCATAAGTCGTTGTGAGTAGAATTCGTTCGATGCTCGTTCGATACTCATTCGGGGTGAGTGCCGAAACGTAGCACCACCTCAGGGGAGACACGTGCCTCGAACGGGTCGTAAGGGGAGGCAAGCAACTCTTTCACTCTCGTTTGAAGCGTTTCGTTTCAGATCCGCCGGTGTCGATCGATCGTCAGTTTCAGGCAGATGGTGTCACAACTACTGCTGCTCTGCTGCTACCATTCGTCCCGCCTGCCGATACTTCCGGCTGCTGTCGCCGGGATGCGGCGGTCGGACGTATCGCTGTCGGAAAAACTAGACTATCGCCGTCTGTTCAAACATCCGATAATTCGTCCGATTCGGATCCATTTTCCGCCATTTTTGACGCGAAGACCGTACCGTCACGTTATTGTGATCAAGTTTTCTTTGTCGTACAATCGTGTATCGCTTTTTCCTGCCGTTTTCCCACACAGATTTTTCTCCGATGAGATAAAGCAATGGAATAGGTCTGATTGTAACTTTGAAGTTACGTTTCTCGTCAAATGATTAGGACTATGATTGGTTAATCGTTTTCTCTGTTCATTCGAAATAATCTTAATGTTTCATAAGCTGATATTTTAACATCGTCTAACAAAAAATAATAAGGGTAATCCAGTGAAGGGTTTCTGAAACTATTTGCTAGACTGGGATGATAAGTAAAGACATGCGACTTATAATATCAGTTTAATGTAGGCAATTTAAAGTTTAGTTTCTTATCCAACAGTCTCGCGATTTACTCATCTCAGTGTATACCTTTTTTGATGTTCTATTTTTAATATAGAAATTTTTAAAGAAATATAACAGCTTCTTAATCGTACTACAGCTACAAAATCTTTATTCAATTAGACTAAGCTAAACTATTTGATAACAAGTTTCGCAAGAATTCCATTCCATATAAATTCTCGTGACACTCGTCATAACTCTGTTCTTGCCAACAAGTGGAAACGTTTCCCCTGGAATCCATTAAAAGCACACAGTGTACTGAAATTACGACGATGTTCCGGACGCAGTAATTTTTAGTATCGTTAAAAGTATTCAAGGAGCGGCAACTGTCTCTCCCAGTTGCGGACCGGAAATCGAGGAAACTTTAAATCGTCCGTTGTTTCGTTTCCGTTGAGGATCAGTTTTGCACAACAAGTTCCTAGATCGCAATCCAGGAAATGGTCCCGCGGTTCGAGTTACGAAAAGGGTGTCGCGGCGAGTGGGCTACGGCGGATCATTCCTCTCCCGGTTCTCTACGAACGGTCCCCTTCGATAATAATCTTTTAAAAGCGTCTGTGTAACGGCAAAGCACTTGGACTAATTTAATTCGAACCAAACCGATTCACGTTCCGCTTTGTAAACGTCGTATCGCGTAGATAACGCTCATACGTGTTCCCATGTGTGAATGTGCATGTGTCGCGTATATCCATGAAAATGAAATCACAGTACATGGTTGCGTCGCGATTAACCCGTCAGAGTTGAAATCGCGGTGTCTTTTATGTTAAAAGGATTATGTTTTCAAGTGAATGCTTTCAAAGAAGTGTAGTAGTCCGTAGGATGGTTTTAAGCTTAAGCTATGCTTAAGCATTGCGCACTGAAAGTTGTATTCGTACTTGTATCTTAGAGAAAGTGATTTTATATCTTTAATTAGGAATTGTCCGTAGAAATTAGAAGATGAAGTGAAGTAGTGATTGGAAATACATGTTTTTTTTTTGTTCAAAAACACGTAGCCTTATACGCACGCGTGCGCACGCTGGGCGGTGAAAAACAAAAGACCAGAAAGAGAGATAGAGAAAGAGAGACACCCGGAAATAGAGAGATGACGCGGTCGACGCACTTTTTCGGCAGGCTTGCTGACTGTGGTTTCTGTTGTTGCAGAGCTGAAAAATTGGCGGATATCGCAAATATTTGAGAGACAGAGTAACAACGACGAGAGGAGGCGGTGCTCGTTGTGCGGTAAGGTCGTGTCGAATGTGCGCAATCACTATTACGTTCATTTCCCGGGAAAGTACGCCTGCCCGCTCTGCCCAGCGGTTTACACGCGTAGCGACACCCTGCTCACGCACACGCGTACCAAACACGCGCACGCGCAATAACGCACGCACGCGTTTTCACGGTTGCGGATCTAACGCGACGATCTCCTTTGAATCGATCCACGGCCGCTTACTTTATCAATTTACCTAGTTCTCTAACGCAACTGCTTCCGTTCCCAGAACGGTTTCCGAGTTGCGAAAAGATGCAGCTACTTTCCTGTCTAGACGTTTTCTATTCGGTTTTCTGGAGCTGATTCCTGGAGAATTATTCGTTGATAGGTTGGAACTGGGTCCATATTTAAAGTTCATACATTTGAGAATGCTATGATAGGATCCATGGTCTTCTCTGATGAAACTGAACCCTACTCTGTTCGGTGTCCCAGGTACTTCTCGCAGAAATACTGTTTGTCGATACGAGTATCCTTATGAAGCTGTTTCGAAACTTCAGCAAAACTGCTCCATTCTCAAGTGCGACTCTTTTTGAATTATTCAGAATGCGTCGCATGGTATCGAAACACAGAGGTCTTGACCCGTCCGGTTTTACGAATCGTCTCCGAACGAGATCTTCCTGATTGACTACCCACTACCTTCGCGTCGTCACGGCGGCGTTCCCGCGAAGCCGGAGACGTTAATCCTCAGATGCGGCGATTCGATTCGAGGCTCGACTTCTTAGCCGCGCTGGGTCACGTCGTTGCGTTTCCAACACCATAAACGGTGCCAGCGGAAAATTTGATGGCGACACTTAAACGTTTTATGCGGCCCTAAAACCGACGAATTCCGAGGTGCTTGAGCATCGGTGCACGGATTTTCGCCGATCCGAGCCAGGCTGCTACCGGCTTCTGATGGCCTCGGTACTCTCAGTTTCAAACGTTATTACAGGCCCGGAAACGGGTGGACCAGCGAGGACGGATCTCTCTCGAGCATAGATATTGTCTGGCTCGCCGCGAGTTAAACGTTTTCGCTCTCACGGTATTGTGCCGGCGCCGCTGTAAAACCGGGCAATTCTGATAATGGAAAATTTGATAAAGCCGTGGCCGTGTTTTATGTCAACGCCGCCGAGCCGGTTGCCTGGGAGACGGTGACGGCCTCTTTTGTGTATGTACCTTTCCAGAGATTGTTAGAAGATTGATTGTAACTCTGTTCCATGGTCTGTGTGTGACTTACTTTTGGGTTGGTCAAAGGGATACTCCTTAATTGACACTTAAACTCGTGTCAAGTGAAACTGAATATTCATATCGTTTAAAAAATATTTATTTAATTGATGACAATCAGTTTTGTACATAAAAGGACGAATACATAATGTATTCTGTCCCGCACTTTATTGTTATTGCATATTTGGAATTAATTTTAATATATGACATATTAGGAAGGATTTATAAAACACAATGAGGTACACCGTTTGTTATCTGTAGGAAGTATTCTTTTTTCTGATGATATTATTCTACCCGTTTCTCTAAACAGGACATTATCGGATAGATTACAACTTGCTTGAATTCCTTGTTCTGTTGAAATATAACCGTAACAATTTTATGTGTACAGTTGCAGTGCTTATGAAACTTATTTTAAGAAATTTTACATTCTGCAGCTTCCTAAAGGAAAAGGGACTGCAGGAAGTGAGAAATCGATAGGTCGTTGCTCGATACGGTTGAAAATGAATTCCGTTTCGACCTGGCCTAAATTTTCAAAAGCTCACGTCACTTCCATAGAGTAAAAGTGTTATAAATCTGAAGAATAAATTTAAGAATTTTTCCGTATGTCCAACGGTTTGAGAGTTATTGGCCAAAAATCGAAAATTTGGAAGAAATTGAAGGGGTACCCCTTGGAAAAATCTCGGAAAAATCGAAAATTTTTTTTTGTTGTTTATTATTAGCAATATTCTTCCGACGTTTGATTTCTTTTTAAAAAATGCGTTTCTAAAGTGCATAAACTTTTGGGATTGACTGTATAGCCAATACATCCTTAAGTGTCGACAACGGATATATGACATGTCATTTTATCGAACAGTAAAACAGACTCGTGCACATTTGCAACAAAACACACGTTTTCATTTTTAGTATGTCAGCTAGCTAAATTGGCTGTTATTCAGAAAATTTCACATGTTTAACTCTCCAGTGGCAGGAATATTTCAATGCTATCACCCAGAACAAGGAGTGTGAAATCCGTAATTCGGGCGATTGTTTATCTCTTTATTGACCACAAATTGGGTAGTGGGATCCTTTAATCGCAGCAGCGTGAGGCGAACGTGCGAATCGTGCAAATATTGGTCCTATCCGAGTCGCGTTTCATGCTTGTCGTTCTTCCGGCCATTTCGCGCCCTCGTTTCCGGCGTTCGGTGGCTCGGTGTGTAACGCGACAACCTGTACACACTTGTCAATGTTTAACCTTTTCGCTACGGCAGTTCGCTCCGTCGAAGTAGTCCCACTGAACGGTGAACGAAAAGTGTGCACATTGCCGACTATAGTTACATATTTGATATGTAATTGATACCAACTATAATCGGCGCTCGTTCACAGGGTTGGTTGGTCAGGAAAAAGTAACACGCGAGTCTAAATTCTTGATCGTACGTTCGATCGTGAGTCAAATTTGTAATTTACAATTATTTGTCTTTCCGTAAAAACGAGAAAGCTAATTTAAGTAGGATATTTGGAGAGACCGTGAGGATTGAACTTCCAACATCCATTATCACGGGAAAATGTTTGAGAAGCGTACAAAATGAGAAAAAGAAGTGGGGCAGAATATTATCAAGGCGAGGCGCGCGCGTTCTAGTAACTGAAATGTTTGCTTAATTTTATCAGAATATTATGAAAAATAATGTACACTCGCTGTAATATAACAGTAGACTAATATTTGAGCGAAATGTTATTGAAAATATAAAAAGATTTTTAAATCCATTAGACCTGTCGAATAACTCGTAAATAGTACGTTGCAGTTTCCTGGTGTAGCACAATGATTTTAATTTAGGCAAAATTTAATCGATTTACTTAAATTAATTTCTCTCTATCTCTGAAAAACAGAATTTCAGTGGCACAGTTACCTCGGGAATTTTCACTGTTGAATATTTGTCTTTTACATTGACCCAAATTCAACCTCGCAAATGGACACTTATCTGGTACATAATTCTTCGCAAGGAATATTACCTTGAGTCACGATCTCTGTGTTGTATTTGAAAAGCAACTTGCGATCAAACGAGAAGAACCAATATAAACAAGTTCTGATTACACCAGCCATGATTAAGCGTTTCTGTATTTGAGAAAGCATCAACAGTTCTTTGGAATGATTTCTCAAAGTCAGTCTCCCGTCAGTTTAACTGAAAACGTTTCGCCATGAAGTATCTGCATCTTGAGAACAGATTAAGGAAAACACTCATGTAAATTAAATCAATTTCTTGTAAATTATTAGGTGTAGAACGAAGTTCTTTTCTAGATTATAGAAATAAGTTCGTTCCTACGAATTTTAAAATGCTCGCTACGTTTAGCAGACGCAAGGTACAGAGATTAAAAACATTTTCATCAATACTTTACGTAGAAACCATCAAATTTCTATCACGAGGGGATTCGTATAATATTTTAGCAAGAAAATGGTTAATTTTTCTAATCTTTTTCTAATATTTGTATTTTACTAGAAAGTAGGCAAGAACTTATTTCTACATCGAATAGTACACTTTTAATACAAATGTTATCATTACCTGAGAAAAGTTGTGTAATATAAGTAGACTTTAAGTAAGGGGAAAAACGATATCAGAATATTTAATATTCGTTATCGAGTATCTATAATGAAGAACTTTTCAAAGTTTGAAGAGTATAAAAAAAGATATAAAACTATTGGTCATTTAGTATGTTTAACAACGTTCCGGTGTGGGATATAATTTTAACCGGGAGTTTGACCGTACCTTTAAAACTGCAGCTGCAGTGAATTTCAGTCTTATATCACTCGAAACTTCCGCAAGCTTCTGCTTTAATATCCTCATCTGATGATGTCGTTTACTCTCCAATTCTGCTCGTAAACCTCCGTCGATTAGCGACGTTTCCATTACGGCCTTTTAAAACTGGCGCAGCGACGCTTCCGTCTGGGAATTCCAAAATCGTGAATACACGATTGTACTCTCACGAATAATTACAATTATCGAAGTATAATTATTTCAGGATTTCGAAATTATCTGCTTTTTATAATTCTCAAACTGAACCTGCATCAATTTTTCAAACGGTTCTTAAAAGATCGAAGAGAAAGTATTAAATCCGTTACGGGAAGCTGTAGCTTGATGGTTTAAATCGGACGATAACTGTGCTTTAACTGTACTTAGTAGTTGGAGCAATCTGAAACTTTATACAGTGAAAAATTGACGTTTTGCTGAACAATTTCCGTTTCCTGAGTTTGAGAGGGTATAAATATATTGTATAACATGATTAGACAGAACTTGAAATTGTATAAATGTAAAATAAGTATACATATGAAAATGTGATTATGGAATAAATCATTTTCATGAGAAGATTGTTTAGTTTAACAACTATGTATGAGAAACAAATTTTTTACGTATTAAGTATAGTTGCATTAACATCAAAAATTTTTAAGCGAGTTAGGATTGTTTGGTCTTTTCTATTTCGCTCAACCAGCGAGGTGTTATTCGTTACTGTGAGAATTTTTGGAGATGCATTTTCCAATTATCTTTCAGTTTTCTATTTTTCAATCAATTTTTTATTAGACGATCTTTGACGTCCTTACGTGGAATTAGACATATTAAACTTATTTTACTAAATCTCATTTATAAAGCGGTAATACTAATTGCAAAAACGGGTATAGCATAGTGATCAGCGACCGTAACAGAATTAGTTGAGTCACGTTTCCTGATAGGTCGCGTAAACTTCTCCGTACACGATGTCGATAACCAGACGGCATAACCGTGACGGTATAGTTGCGTTCATGGCGTAGGTGGATTATCGTGAACCGGCGCCTTCGGAGTACAAGAACCGAGGCTGGAGACTGAAATATTCACCGGCCTCGATCACCTCCTGCTTCTCTCTTTGTGTGCACACCGTAACTCTGCAGCCCTCGTTAACAGGCGTTCGCAGTTTACCCGCGGCGAGCGCTTTTTCTTGCGGCATTGCTTGTTCGAGATTAGCCGTGGTTGCGAGGGTGAGAAACGCGGTAGTTGTATCGTAAAAGGAAAAGAGGACTAGTTTATTGTGTATAGACTCGGCCGTTATGTCGAACTTCAACCTGTTCAATGATTAGGATAGCCGAAGTTTGGTCTTTGGATGAAGGCGTTGTTATTTAGAGAGCTTATTTTAATAGTATCCGCGGCTCTTTCGTTACGTATATCTTATTGAAACTTCTTTCTGGTTGTTTGAGGACATTCGAGAAAAGTGAATTTTTGAAATAGCTCAAGAGACTTAACATTGTAGTAATTGTCGAGTGACGTATAGAGATTCAATCGTCTGGTAGAATTCACTGTCATACAGGATTACAGCTTATCAGACGTTTGACCATCGTACTTAATCTTCTACTGAAATTACGTACCTAATTTTAATTGGCGATTTTCTGACTATTCTTACGACGCGTCCTGTACGTTAAGTATTTAATCTTATGTTAGAAGGTGTCACCATACAGTATACAGTATTGTACATATTAAGTAGTTAATCCAAAACACAGGATACAGGTGAGTGAAAAAAAGAGAGTACACGAATGAGACATACCGCCGGAGATTCGAAGGCATCGGAGGACTTATCCAGCAGTCGCCGTAAGACCGCGTAATCGTCTTTTCGGTATCGATCACTGCTAACGCAATCATAACTTGGCCATATCCTCGTCAGAAGGATGAGAAGAGGCGGGGATCTCGTCCTCAGGTAATCCCTCGATAATATCGGCAAACGTTCGTGCATTTTTCTCGCCGGCTGCGCTCGACGCGGCTGCGTCTACCTACACAAAACGTGAGTATATATACATTCCGGCGACATCACACGTTTGCCAAGAGATTCTCGAAAGATGATGCGAGAGGGATGATGCTCGTGCGCGCATGAATGAAGTGTGTCGAGAGGCTTCCTTGTTTGTTGGTACACGCATCTGATCGCACGTACATTATTATACACACACACGTACTACGATTTGCCTTCCCTCGTTGGTTACGCGATCGATTTTGATAGAAAATGCGTATTTAACTTTTAATCCCTTAACCGTGGTGGATTCTGAACTAAAATTCTTAGTGCAATATCATTGGTCTCATCGATGAGATGAACACATCAACCTTATCAGTGCAAAGAACACACCTGTAAGCGCTTTATCATGATCCTAAGTAGAAAGTTCACGAATTCATTAATCTTACGATTCAGTGTAACAAATAATCAACTGAGGGACGATCAAATGAACACATAGATGATTGAAAGCCATACTTTAATTGTCACTTCTTTTCTTTTAAAAAAATTAGCAGAAGTACTTATAATTCGAATTGTAAAATGATTTTCACAATGCTATAAAGATCGGTTATGCTTATACATATATTAGCTTTCAGTTATCACGATGAAAACGAAACAAATAGTATTGAATGAACAAGAGCGAAGAGCGAAAAGGGAAATGTCGTTAATGGGAGAAGCTGAAAACGCAAATCGCATGAAGGCATGTTGGGTTTGCAGGTACGATGCCGAGCGTGCCAGTCGGTCTTTCTTATCACGAGATGTTCGCCGTGTCGCTCGGCTCGCCGGCGTTGTGGAGATGCCGTGCCTGCGGTAAGCAGGTGACCAACCGCTGGCACCACTTCCACATACACACCGCCCAACGGTCCCTCTGCCCGTACTGCCCGGCCACGTACAGCAGGATCGACACCCTCCGCTCGCACATACGTTCCAAGCACAGGGAGATAGCGTTTGCGAAGGGCTCGTTGTAGAGCACGCTGATTACCCCGCGGAGGAAGCGGCCACCGCCACTTCCACCACCCCGTCTGTTCGAAAATAGGCCTATCGCGCCTTTCTTTGGATTCGGTATGCTACCCTGACCGAGCCTAGACGCTCGGTATCGGGCCCCTGTCTACGAGGAGAATACTTAAAATCATTTTAATTAATCTTCCAAGCACGTTCTCGATGTTACATTTCTTTGACAATGGTTCCTTTTTCTTTTTAACATTTCTGATACGATAGACGCATGCAACTACTTTCGTACAACGCGATGGATCGTCATCACATACAATTGTATCAATTTTTTCTATGTGACCGTATAAATGATGGTACGGCAAATTATAATTATTCTACGTACAGACACAACGATACACGTAATACTATTATTGTTTAACTTGCCGTGAAGATTCGCAAGGGATTCACTCGAGAGGTTTTTAAAGTTTTCAATACTTCGACGTGCACTGGATCTCGTGGGCGCATTCGAGGCACGCAAGTACAAATACGATAGCGTTAGAGTTGCACGAGTTGCGGGACGGATGAGAGATTTTCGCGTGAGGGTGAGTGATTCATGCTACTACAAGGATTCTCGCGTTTCGAGACTTCGAAGCTAACGGCGTGAGAGATGCTTACAAGGAGGCTTGAAACGTCGGGGTCGTCGAGTGGTTGTCGTATAGCAGTATTCGAGTACCAAATTTATACTAGTTAACGTTTAGTTTTGTAACGTAGCTGTTGATGGGACGAAGTGTAATGTACATTTGGAGAATAGATATCTTTGATCGGATTAGAAGTTTCCCAAAATAATCGGGTACGCCGTCTTCTAATAGAACTCTACAGATGTAAGTTCGAGATTTGGCGTCATCTTGTTTTCAACGTCTTATTGACAGTGATATTACCATATTGTTGATATTATTAACTAAACGTTTTCGCACGAAAACAAAACTAAGTACCTGATTCTTCTAAGTGAGATTCTTCCAAGTTTAAATTGTACTTCATCCTACAACTACATAAGTCTTTGCTATTTATTATTTCTCCACTTAAAGTTCCACGAGGTAATCCAGTGATACAGAACTCTTGATAATTCTCGAGAATTTTGACTTCGAAGCATTTAAAATACAACTTCTTGAGAAACTGCATCGAGCCAGTGCTCTCTACTCGCAGAGTTCCTTGAGAGGCTCTAACCCCTTGACATTGAAACCTCGAGAATCAAACGTCGAAAATCAAAGTTTTTCAGTCGATCGCGCCATTCGAGGCTTGGAAGTAGAATCAAATAGGTCTGAATACCAGATTTTCAATGAAAGGACAGGGGGTCGTGTTTGTATATCAGATTTTTCTCTCGAGACAGTGGGACTCGTGCTAGGGTCAGTTTCCCGCGAAAGGAAAGACGGTCCGCGGGGTAAATGCACGCAACGAACGGCCTCTGATTAAGCGTCGCGTCTCACGCGTTTCGCACAACACACTTCTTCGATCGCCGTCGCGAAAAGACCGAAAGAAGAGGAGACTGAATTTCAGTGAAAAACGAAGAGTAAGTAAGTTGATAAACAGCCGGAAAGAGGGAAAGAGGAGAGACGGAAAAAGTGAAGGAGAAGAATATATGGTGCTAGTGTAACGCTGGCACGGAGTCCGAATTTTGCGAGGACAATCGATCGATAGTAGCGTTTCGAGACGGTCTCCTCTAGAAGAAAAACCGGTGCGGCATCGTTACCGATTCCTGGATGCTATCGATTGTACCTCTTGTGTAAACGATCGTACAAAGCGCTAGACACCGAAACTCGCTAGGATTCGTGTATGTAAATAGTAACGAAGTTTCTGTAGACAGGCTCGTTCGGACACACGCCGTTCAGCGTGGCCGCACGTAGAACGACCACGGGTTCCCGTGAGTCACCAATCTTTTCTGTCGTCCCACGATCTCCCCGCAGCAGCCTCGTTCATTTCTCTATTCCTCCTTACGTCGTCCTTCAGGATCTCTCACCGACTCCTCGGTCATCTTCGAGTCTTGAGAATGAATTCGCTTTCGGGGGCTGCGTTTCGTAAAGAAGGGAGGAGGGAAGCGAAGAAAGCGCGACGATTCGCGGCGGGAGTACCGGGAAGTCCGGCGAGCTCGAAAACTATAAAACGGTCTAATACTTTATGCAATGGAAGGCTGAAACACGCGCTGTGATTATTGAACACCGAAAAACTCAAAGGGTACTACGAATCGTAACCGCGGTCCGTATAATCGTTGTTACGTGTATCTTAATCGTTGTTCGTTTCGTTTTTGGGCCAAGCACGACGCGACGCGACGGCCCGGTCGTTTAATCGAACCGCGAGCAAATTTCGCTAGAGAAGAGGAGTTGTCTGTATTAACTGTCAACAGTATTTACGTACGTGTGTGCGATGTCCATGTGGAAAATGAGAGAAACGGAGCTGTAAATATGATAAACTCGGAGGGGGCCGGCCACGTTAGAGGCGACGATCGATCTCCGGTCCGCGGATTTATTTTGCGGCGAACTCCGAAAACAATTTCGACGGTTCGGTCAGGTTCGACCTCAGACCATCGCCGCCGCCCTCTCCACCGATACGTGTAATTACATTTCTCTTTGGACCAATACTCTTCGTCTATTAAAATAATCGTTGTCGAGGCTCGTTAAAAGTACCTAATTGATGAAAAAATGAAAAAAATCTACACACACAAAGTCTCTCGTCGGTATTATAAGGATATTCGCGCATGTGGTTCCTAAGTTAACTCGTGGAGGGTCGAGCTATACTCGAGTCAAGTCAGCGTGGAAATTTATGTAATACCGTATAGGGCCGGTAAATTTAAGCTTATATTCTTTCGCGTGTTACCAATGGTGTGGGAGTTCCGAAATCGGCATCTACGCGTCGTGTAGCGTCGGAATGCAAACGCATCGCATCGCTTCATCGACGTTTCTAGTGGCGTTCGGAGCGGAAGTCGAAAACCTCCTCTGCACCTAGCGTATTCACATTGTCATTTGTACCCAGATTATTTTTTCCAAATCGTGCGAAATTATCCTTGATAATTATTTTGAATAGGCAAAAAGTAGCAAAGTGGAAATACGCAATGCTTTCGCTTCGAGGTCCAGGATTAGCGCTCGACTCAGAGAGAGAGAGAGAGAGAGAGAGAGAGAGAGAGAGAGAGAGAGAGAGAGAGAGAGAGAGAGTTCCCTGCTCGATGACGCGGCCAGCTGATCGAGATATCGTCCAGAGTCCTGTATTTTACAATCACTGTAAATAAAAAAATGAAGGAAAAAAAGAAAAATATACTCGTGATCGAGACAAGCTGTCACGCTGGTGACAAAAATGGAATCCCGTGTGTGACGCGGCCGTTCGATCAGTGTGAACGCGTTCATCGAGTGGAACACCTGCACACGACCAAAATGGAAGTAGAATATATGTACACGTACATTCAACAAGCACACAGACACGACACACACAGGATACACGTTACCTATAACGCATAAATATAAATATGGATCTATATATAGATAGATAGGTAGATAGATACGTGTACACATCCACGTGTCGACGGCCTGGCGTGGCAGAAATCGCGCGGGTTCCAGCAACGCTGTTTAACTTCGACCGACTTGGTATCGGCGACGACTCTAGAGATCGATATCACGGTGGCAAGGTGTCGGGAAGTAAATATCGTCCGAGAAACTACCGATAGACGGATAACCAGGGACTTACACAAACCGAGTGAAGTCTGAGTCTGTTTCTAAATAGTACATGCTCATTGCATTGATCTGTGAAAGAGTTTATACGCTTATCATAGACTTTTTTTGTTACATACGTCTGGGAAAATTCTAGTGACGCTAAGAAACTACGAGATAATTTTAAATATTCATGATAACCATGTTGAATAATTTCAGACTGTTTCGACGTCTGTCTTGTTTTTATGGAAAGGCGACTGTCTCATAATATTTATGCTAGAGCTTTCCGGATTAAAGTGGAGCTATTGAAATCAAATATTGATATTGGTGTATGTTATTAGCAGATTGCGAGTTATGTAATTTCGTGTTGACACGAAGTAATATTTCGATGATATGTTTTCTAATTTTTCGATGCATCGAAAAGCATTGAAATCGGGTTTTAAATACACCAAATACTTATTGGAACGAAACGAAAATAGTTATACCAGTTTTATTAACAAAACTACGCGACTAAGAAACAAATTATTTTCGAATGCACGTTTATTAAGAGTCTCGTTTCGTTAGCGTACACGAGCGTGGGAATCTCTAAAGTTTGCCTTCAGCTTTCTTCCTGCTTAAAATGAGGCTAATGGACATTAATACTGATATCAATATTAGACAATTAAGTGAGCTTTTAATATAATACCGAAGTGAAGAAGTCTTGTTTCATATCATTATATTTTACAGTAAAATGCAATAGCATAACCCGACGAATTCAATACATAATAAGGCTTAAAATTATTGTGTTCGGGATATGTACCTTACGTCCAAGAAAAAGTATATACTTGTAAACTTTAGGGGTCGACGGATGAAGGAATTCTACTTTATTACGAGCAATTCATTAGGGGCGCATTCATAAAGCCAATTTACCTTTATTCACCCCAATGCAATGAAAGAAGTTACTTTGTCCCCTCAAATGAGACTATTTTATTATTATCCCCATTTTTTGTTGAAACTTTTCCCGGTATTTATTTATTAATGGACTCTTATTAACAGAATCCAAGATGTTCACCGTAAAGAAATCTCTTTCATCCTCGCAATGCTTCTTCGTTTCTTTGTTCCGGCTACATATTCATCTATCTTCATTTTCTATAAAGTCTTTTGTTGCTGGTTTCTCCGTCGAATAGGCTTCGAATCAAGATTCCATTATTCCAAAAAATGAATTATCCTCGGATTGTTGCCTCACCAATTCTTTTCTTCTGATATTCTGATCATGCAAATTAATTAAACCGTTTGATGTAGGGGATAAAAGAATCTTCGATGATATAAAAGCTAATAATTCCATTGTTTGGAAGCTTCATTCCTTTTTCTCGATATTGCGCAAGAAATAGTATCGCATCTGTCAATTAAAGAGTGACATTTAATCGATTTTCTCGCCAGAACCGAAGAACAAAGAAAGGTCCAACGTCATGTTCCTTTCATGACCTGGACGCGATAACGAAACAGTGTGGCCAGAACTTTCCGACCACTCTTAAATATATCAAAATGTTAAATGGCGCGAAGTTTCGCGTTGCCAGGAATGATACATTATCATTATTATGTCCAAGCGAATTTAATAACTTACAATTTAACAGTCCCTGAGTATCTTAATTTCTTACATTCTCGGACGAGAAATCAAATGAATTTCTTTCGATATCGTTCAATCGATGATTTTTGTTCTTCTGCGCTTGATATTTTCCGGTAGGAAATGAACCAGTGATTTTTGTACTCAGTGTCGCAATTTCTTCTTTAATTACTGTGAATATATTTCTTCGATAATGAACAATTAAATTATTATTTGAAATTTATCTTAGGATGTATTAGGAAGGATACATATGCATGAGTAGTCTGGATATATACAATCAGATTTTTTCTACATGTTAAGTAATATTCATAAAGTATTATTAAGAGTATTGATTAATAGTTTATGTTTATGTTAAGGTACGAGGCAATTTTTCGTACCTCAAGAACGCACAATTTAATTTTAATTTAATGCTAGATCTTTACAAACTTTGTTCATTGTAGATATGGAATTAATCTATACCAGAGAGACGTTAATCAAACAAAGGTGAAATCAAAATTAATGTACAAATTGCTAATTTTTGACACGTTTTCCCTCGAACGTGGGAATTGGTGTGTTATTTCAATTTGAAATTGTTCATTTTTCTAGTGGAGAGGTTTAGTAGTATCGACATCAGGCGTATTTTGATTTTCACCATGGAACGCTATAACAGAATTTCGTACTCGTGGTGCACATGTGACAGGTGCTTTTAGAGATTCGACGAGTCAGTATGTATTTGTAATACATTACATATAGAAACGTTTTCCATCGACATATCAACGTCTATGGCTCAGCTACTGTGGCATCCGTGAACTACTTTAACGCACACTTACAGAACTTCGATGTACTTAACGTCGTCGAAACGAGTTTTATTTTTCGTCAAGAAATATAGAATAATTTTTAAAACATTTATTGTATCTACTAGTAGATATTTAAGAAAAATGACCTATTTTTTTAATGATTTACACTAGATTTTACTTACGCGTTCAAATGATGTGATCCCATCCGAACTTTGATTTATCGTGTCTCGAATCATTGTGATAAAATATTTTACGAACCAGTCAGAAAAAAATGTTTATGAGACTTATAGACCATGCTTAATCGAGTGCAATATATACTTGTTTTAAATGAACATTATTTTACTTCTTGTTAAACTTCATGTTTCACGTTTACTGTCGAATATAAGAAGACGGAAAACACAAAGAAAAAGTTTTCGTGAAGGTTACGAGCTGACAACGTGCAAAACATTTAGGGTCTCATAAATCAAGTTCTGCCCCTAGCGCTGATCTGACCAGACTTCACCTTTTTTTTAAGACTCATCGGCGTTGCATTTTATCCCGTTTCTTTACGGCGCGCCCTTACGACGCCTTCTCCTGATTCCTTTGCGGATTTAGCATCAGCACCTTTGCTTTCAACAATACCTTACTTAAATATTCTGGCCTGTACATATCCATAAATCTATAGATTTTGTAACAGATGACTGGAGAGATGACTTTACACATTCTCAGGTGTAATAGCTTCCCTTCCTATGAATGATATTCTGTTATTTCAGATTCATTTTATGTCTCATGAAATACACTATCAGGCACCATTATGTATATAACATATATATATGTAGGTATATTTTTTCTTTTATAATGAATGATCTAGATTCTAGGTAAATGCTATTCCTTTTTGAATTGTTGAAACCAAGAATAATGGACTACCGCTGATAGAAGCTTTACCATATTTCAATTCGTTTTAGCGGCCCGTACTATTAGTCTGTTAAGTTCGCAAACGTGCTACCAGTAAGCCAAATACTCTGACAGAGATAGTATATTTGAAGCAAAGCTGAAAAATTGAGAATTCGATTTTATCAGCTTCTCAATTAATTGTTAAGGATATGATTTCTGGTAAAGGAAATGAAAAAGCGACACCCGCGCGATTAGAAGCAACGAAGTGGGAGTTAATTTTATGAAATTTCTCACGACAGGCCGTCGTCATTCGACCGAATTATTGCCCTCGATACCAAATGTTCCTTAAGTTGTTTCGTGAATACTTTCTTGTAAATAATAACCGTGAACTGTAAAGCGTATGCGATTCTCCTGGAGGCACACGTTGCGACGCAGCGCGAAGGCATACGAATGCGAGTGTGCATGTATATGCGTGCGGGTGCGAGAATGGAAAAAAGAGAAGAAATGTGAGTGAGCGAGATTGAATTATAAAAAATTGTGATAATGTGTCCGGAGAACAGAAGTCGGGTCTGCTGCTCCCGCGAGAAATCAGATCTCGCGGTGTCCTGCTCATTGTCGTCCGCTGATAAATTGCGAATTCTAAGAGGCCCACGTGCGAACGGATTCGATTCTCGAACTCGCGGATCCGACACGTTCTCGTCGCGACAGCAAAAAGGCCGGGAAAATTTCATTGCACCACAACTCTATGTAATTGTATAAATATCATCGGTATCAGAAGTGTCAATATCTCGTGTTTCTCGATGGTACTTAAGATAAATCCGCGGCCCACTCGGGCTGTTGGCTGTTTGTTGATAATACATACTTCCGTAAGATCCGGGGGTTGATGTCTGCGCAAACCGCGAACTCCGCTATCCGAAACGATTTCAGAAATGAATCCCATTTCGAAGTAAACTCCGACTACATACGATAGTGCAATTCATTTTACTTTGAAATTAAACATTTTTGTTAGATCTTTACAATTTTTAAATCCAGCAGTATTGAATATTTGATGCGTCAACAAGACTTAGAAATATTTGTCGTTTTAATATCTTACAGCATTTAGATACTTGTAGTGACTTTCTATGAAGTAGAGTATTTTTTTTACAGTAGAGCAATATTCATATTGAGAAGCTTTCAATTTTTAATTGATTTCCCTAGTCATTTATGTTATACATCTATTTTTATCTGCACTATCAGTATATTACTTATCCTTTACTTATTCATCATCGATTTATTTAATGACACGAAAGACAGAACAAGGAATTTAGTAAAATGAAGTGACGCGAGCTCGCGGATCTGTCGCGAGCAATTTCGACCCCCGGTGAAATCGTACTTTTCTCGTGGCACGTTCCTTCCTTTTTTGGCCCGACCTGCGACACGAGCCGAAAACAAAAACAAACAAACAAATGAACTTTTTTGTACATAAATCCCCGCGTTTCGCGGCCACCACGACCCGGAACAGGTAAAGAGAGAAAACGATAGTTAGAAATAAAAAGGCGCTCCGCGTGGTCGCAAGTCCTGGGCCGACCTTGCGTATAAACCGATTGCTCGTTTATATGCGATGTATTTTTGTGAACAGTATTGAAAGTGCTGCTACAGCTGTACAGTCGTCATATGGTGAATATATTATGATGTACCTATAATGTACATAGATATATTTAATTAAAGTGACTATGAATTTGTGTACATCGCGTTCGTCTACAATTATTCTAATATTATCACTAGACTGCGGATTTTAAGCATAGCTAACAAATTTGAATACGTAAAAACCGTGAAAGTAAAAACCAAGCTTTATTTTGCTCAAAATCCGCAGTATACTTATCACATCCTAGATTTATCATCGAAAAATCAGTTAACATTTTTCATTTCACCGTCTGCTGATATGTTTGATAATGCATGCATTGATAATACGTGAAACAGAAAATAACCAATGCATTTGTTTTGATTATCAATGTTTTCGTACAAGATTCTTGATATCGATCTTAATCAATTTTAATAATTCGCATTAAAAAATTGCGGCTTAATTAAGACAGAGATAAAGAATGTGACAACCGTGGTTTTCATATTTAATCGCGCCGTTGCTAACTACGAGCAAAAGTTCATAAAGTCGCACTGCGTTCCACATTTTCCACTGTTTCTCGAGTCCACTGCGACAACTGTAACGAAAACAAAAGTGCCCTTAAGTAAAGAAGGAAAACCGAAAGGTTTCTCGGGGCTGAGCGGTGTGTCTTTTCAAGAAGCTACGGCTAGAGAACACACCGCAAAAGGTAGGTAGCCTGGTTCTCTACCTGGCGAACGTAAAAGTTGCTTTGGGAAGCTATTCGTTGGCAAAGTTAATAGAGACGGGGCGACGTGTTCGGGCGAAGGTAGGAAAAACCCGGGCAGATTTGCGAGGACAGATACGCATTTGAATGTACACGCGGCTCGGTTTGCCGGCGTCATTTCCATTTTAACGCGATTTAACGCGATTTACGGGATGAGAGATTATAAATATTTTTGGTCGATATTCCGACCGTTTGCGAATATACGAAGAGCCGAAACGCGACGCAGTTGAACGCAGCAATTTCGATTCGAACTTTTATTACGCAAATAGCCGGCGATATGTACGTCTTGTTTATTTTAAATAATAATGTCCCTCGACGTTGTACATTTTCATGCAACTTTCATGATTATCAATTTAATCGATTTACATTTATCGACGATATCGCGCCATCGTTTCACTTTTCACCTCTTATTTTCCCAACAGGAGATTGTACTGAAATTAGTCATGCGGCATGGTCACGTTGTTTGTCGCTATCTTATACTCAGATAGTTTAGTGTTGGTTCAAAGATTAAAAGAGGATCTCGTGTTAATTTTCTAAGACCATCTAAATCATTCTCAGTCCCCTGCATAGTTACATAGTATTTTTGTACAATTTTTATGATCACGGATTTATATTTATTGCCGACCATTTTCGGCCTTCAAACTTTTCGTTTTTCCGGCTTAAGCAGTGGATGTATATAGTACGGTCACGTTGCCTGCCATTATCTTATCCACAATTGACATTGGTTCAGAGATTAGGAACGTCCCATGTAAATCTCTTTCGGTGTTCTTAAGGATCCGAGTAAATACTTATTTATACCTGAAATTCTCGTAGTCAACAACTCTGCGTCACTGTTTTTGTCCTCATCCGTGCAAATATATTACGAAAAGGAAGATTACATCGCTTATCGATTCTTCTATATTTGTTACTAATAGCATTATTGACCTTGTTATTTTGTTACCTGCATTCATCAATATCGTAAATTAAAAAACGAATGTGAATATTTCATTACATTCATTAGAGAAGATTATATTGTTGGTGGTTACGTGTCACACTAGCTCGTTTTATTTTCGTAATCATAGTGACATTATACTTGATTATCATGACGTACGGGAATGTTATAAATACGATGACCTCCTCGGGTGTTAATTAGTCATAATCAAATGAAATGAAGTGAATATATCATGTTATAGTGGAAGCTATCGCGACAGTCTTTTCGGTCCATTAGATCAACAAGTTGATGTAGTCTGTGTCTCTTGGTCCCGAAATAGGAAAAATATATAATCGTGAAGCGGTAATTAAAATGAGAGGTAGACAAAATTAAGGACTTATCAATATCAAAGGTCCTTTCTAAGTCCATGCATGATTTTGATTGAAATTAATGTAGTTTCTCTACGTGTTCTAAGTGATTAATAATCTGGAACTAAAAACTTTATAACAGATAACACTTTAGTCTGCATATTTGGTTTGCAAAAAGTTTTTGCTTGTTCATAGCTCATATTATTCATTATGCCTTATACGACCAGGTAAATCAATCATCAGCCGTGTCGCGTTGTGTACGGTTGCAATTTTTCGCCAAAAATTAACGAGACGCGAGCTACATTGATTAATGGAAAGGACCCTTTCCTTCATCGCGATAACCCACGAACAGCGTGACTCATGTACGTTTGCAATACGCGTCGTTCACGATTTGAATATGCGCGAACACTTTAGCTTCAAGATTATTTTAATAAAGAAAAATATCATAATACAATGTTTCGTATGATTTTTACAGTAATTAATTTGCTTTTCTTGGGATATCTTAAATCTTACCATGACCTTGAACTTGAAGATATGTGCGACTCCGCGAATTCTCGAATTCTGTCACTCACTGATAACGCTGCCTGTTAAAATTGTGCTAAATCATTGGAATAATGATCACGACGAAATCGTAGGAATCGTCATTAGAAATCAGGTTGTATCACTCGGCAATCACGTTCGCAGTGAACGATTGCGAAGATATCTTTGGACACTTTCGCAAACGACAGTAAGTCGACACTGTTTTCATTCATAAATTACACAGTATATATGTGAAATTTCCTTTATTTATTTATTATTTACACAAAGATAAGAATAATTAGTCTAGTTACTAAAACACGTGAAATGTTACACATTAATTTTACGTATGAAACGTAAAATTGGAGTTATCGCATATTCTATGCGTCATTATTTTCACGTGCGCGGCATACAATCGCAGAATGATTGCCCATTTATTTATTCTTCTAAATGCTTGGAACTGTACGAGAACTCATCTCGCAGCTTATTCCACATGCCCGAGCTTATCGAAACCCGAAAAAGGTGAAAAGCTCGTGGAAAATGATCGAAATTCACCTGCTTCCAGGGCGAGACCCGCGCGACGAGGAATACACTGTGTTTTGAAATGCATAGGTTTTTTTTAAAACATGGAAAGTAAATGGAATAGTTTGCACTTGAAATATGTGTCGGAGCAATTGGTGACGGGTATGCGTGTACGGTCGGCCGGAATCGTGTAAAGGATCAAAGCGATGAATTGCATGGGAAATGAGAACGATCTTCTTTGTACCGAATGGTAGCCGCGTGCACATTGCTCGAGTCGCACGGGGTTGGAAAAGTATTCCTCGCTACTTTTGTCAATCGCTATCTCCTTACTTTATGTACTTTTATCGTCGGTCCTCGTGTTTGTCAAATAACCATGAGACTATTTTAGGAATCGTGATATTTTCAATGTTGATTCCATTCCCGTTGCATTATTATCAAGTATAAATTAAACCTTCAGCTCTCCAAATTGTTGTAATCTATCTGCGTTCTACATTTTATTTATTCGTCGACTAAATACGTTTCAATAACTAGTTTATATATTACTAGATTTACTAAAACGCAGTTGATAATATATGCTACAGTTATCTTGCAGTGCACACAAAACGCAGTTAAAAGAAGATAATTTTCGCGCTTTTATGTATCTCAAGATAAGCATTGTGATAACTTGTTGTTTTGGCGTGAGTTTCTGATTTGCATGCACAGAATTTTCTGAAAGGTTAAAAGTTCATCTAAATTTTCAATTTGAGCTTGTTCTGATTATTCAATGTGCACAAAAAGTTAAACATATGTTAAATATTCTCTGATTTCGCTATATACTCGCGTAAAAACGTATATCTTTTAAAGGCTACTTAACGATACTTGAAGAATTGCGTTTCGCCATTATTAATTCTTCTCTCTGAATTCCTCCAACGATTTGGTTGTGAATTTTTAAGAGAACGCGAGACATCGTAGTTTGTATAATTCGCGCATTGGTCTAAGTGGGGGGGCGTTTAGTTCGCTTTACAGTCATAAGGCGGCGCTGCCCGGGCTCCTCCGTACACATGCCGCGTCTGCGTGTATAATGTCGCAGTGTCGCAGTGTCAGTACGAGCGGGCATGTGATAGCTTAGCGATCGTTGTTGCGATACGGTAGGACCCAGTCACGGTCGTTCCAAGTGTACACGTGAGTTTCAAATGAACGGACTCTCGTTTCATTCAGAAAGTACGAAGCCGTGATTGTGCTAGCCGCGAAGTCGCGTTTCGGGTCTGTGTCGGCACGTCGCCATCCAGTTTTCCACAACAGAACACGTGCTTTTCCCGAAATTGCTATTTTTCACGAAATGGATACGACACTGGAATCGATCAGATGGGAAAATGGCAAGCTAGAAATTCTGGACCAAACTTTATTGCCCCGGACCAAATATATACCTGTCACAGGCGTGGAAGATGGTTGGCACGTCATTCGTAATATGCAGGTATGTTTTGTTTACGTGTAAGAAAATTATCGACATTTCGTTGATTCTCTGTCCGTTTATTAAAACGCAGTGTCTAGTTATCATTCACTCCGGTTGACAAATAATATTTAGCAAGCAAATGAACCGTTTAAATTAATAAATTGCAGTTTATCGGGAACTGTGGCAATTTAAACTACTTCACGGCGATCTAAAGCAAAAGAAATCTTGATTAGTGACATTAGTTGACCTACATCCTTTCGAGTCTGTCCATTTAGTTTTTGTACATGTCGTTGGCAAATAATTCAAATGTCGACTTAAAATAAGAGGCGACTGTACGCTCGACTTAGAAGATTTTCCATGATATCTACAGGTCCGAGGTGCACCAGCTATAGCCATTGTGGGCTGCCTTAGTTTGGTTGCGGAGATTACGAAGGATGATCATAGAGATAAAAAGAGTCTCCGTCAAGATGTCGAAGGCAAATTGAATTATTTAGTCTCAGCACGACCTACTGCTGTTAATATGAAAATAGCAGCTGATGAATTAATTCACTTAGCTAATAAGCTCACTAAAGATACTACTGTTAATATTGATCAAATGAAAGAAAGGTATAATAAAAAGTTCTCATTTCGGTGTGAATTAATCAATTTTCAATGTCAGCTTACCAATATTCATGTTTTTAGCTTAATCGATAGTGTAGAATTAATGTTGATAAAGGATATTGCTGATAACAAAGCTATTGGGGACTTTGGAGCTGAAGAAATTTTGAAGCACACGCATGGAGATGGTGCTGTTAAGATCTTGACTCATTGTAACACTGGGAGCTTGGCGACTGCAGGTTATGGCACAGCTTTAGGTGTTATTAGATCTCTTCATAAGAAACATAATCTTGGTAATGGTTACATGTCTCTATCTTTCAAACAGGATTCTATAGGATTCTTTAATTAATTACTCTTATAGATCACGCATATTGTACAGAAACCAGACCTTATTTTCAAGGTGCGAGACTGACTGCCTACGAATTAGTTTACGAAGGTATTCCTGGAACTCTTATTTGCGATGACATGGTAGCAGCATTGATGAAGTCGACAAATATCTCCGCAGTAGTAGTCGGAGCAGATAGAGTGGCCGCGAACGGCGATACTGCTAATAAAATTGGAACATATCAAGTAAGGCTTCAATCATGTATTTTCATTCGAAATCCTGATACCTTTTCGTCTAGTTAATTATATTCGTTATATTTTCAGATCGCAATAGTGGCGCAGTATCATAATGTTCCTTTCTATGTAGCGGCGCCACGGACGTCTATAGACTTTAGCATTCCATGTGGCGATTATATTGTTATCGAGGAAAGGCCGGAGAGAGAAATGTCTCATATAAAAAACGAACGAATTGCTTCGTGTGGTATACACTGCTGGAATCCGGCGTTCGATGTAACTCCGGCCAGGCTGATCACGGGCATCATTACAGAAGTCGGAGTATTCAGGCCGAAGGACTTGATAAAGTTGAAGACCGAAAGAAATTAGAACGTATTCATTGATTGCGAGCGAAGAAGAGTGCTTCCGGATGCGATTGTATAAATAAGTTAGTCGCTGATTTTAGTAATATGCGAAGGAGATCGTTGGCGGCTCTTGTTTATTTGATGAAATTCGTGTTACAATAATGTAATTCACGTGTTGCGCTTATTTAAACATATAAGTCTGATTAGATGAAGTAAAATGCATTGTACGTAAACGTGTTTGCGTTTGAAAATGCCTTGTTATCTTCACTGTGATTTTTACATATATATTTGTAATGATAAACGTTTTGTACGGATAGTTGTATAGAGAAAAGAAAAGGAAGGAGATATACGGTTAAAATATAAAATTTAGCAAAATGCTCATCAATGCTGTGTTTTTTTTTAATCTAGTTTACATACGTATCGTCAGATGGCGCGTGCACCTTGAATTCCATGTAGCTTCCACGTTAAACTGACAAACAATTCAATTTTACCAAAAAACAATCCTTTATCTCGCTTATCTTTACATACAGGACAAACAATATAGATAAAATACACTGCGAAGTTACTTTTGTCTAGATGTATTCTCGCCTTGAATCGTATTAAATTTTAGATTTCATGAAAATAGTATGCTGACAAAAATTCATCGATTAGTCACATAATATAGGAATGAAGTTAATGAATGAAGCATATCAGATCGTCCCGGAAACGTTTTCTCTTTATAACGACAGAATAAAATTAATTATATCCTTGTTGAAATGAAATCGATCAAAAATCCAACGTTTCGAGCAAACGATAAATATTGGCGAGGGAAGCCACGAGTCGTAGTAATTGATTTTTCCTCGCAGGAGTTGTCGTGCGGCTTCCCAACGCGTCTTCTAGCAACCCTGATCCCGAGCATGACCAGTCGCGATACGCAATACTAAATAGAAACACCGGATGTGGACGAATCGACAACGACGAACAGTTCGAGCGCGAAGCGGAGTATTTATCGCAACCGGGCCGGTGAACAGTGACGAATTCGACAGCGGTCGTAACCGCAGCGCGTGTTGAGTTCCTTCGGGAAAATTTGACGAGCTATTTTCGCCGTTGAAAGGCGCGCGGGAACGCGTTCGCGGCGGGTTTCTCGTACCGCGGTGCTTTAGTACGGCCAGTCTCGCTGCTTCGTGCAGAACTTGGCCGATCCCGGAATAGTTTCGTCGGTTCTGCTCGACCAAGTTTTTCCGCGCGACCGCTTCCCACGTACTGATCCGCAGCGTGTTCGCGAGTGTCTCACGTCGCCCATAGTACAACCCCAACTTTCACCCGCGCGTGAATCGACCGATAAAAAACTAAGTAAACACCGCATTTTTCTTGGAGCGGTTCGTTCGTTTATACGATCGTTCAACCTGGAAGCCGATACGGAGAACACGGGGATGGATGCGACGGACGTCCTCGGCCCTGACGTCCCGTCTGGGAACGGCGAGGGTGTTCTAAACAGTGACAACAACAACGTGAACAACAAGGACGATGAGGCGCCCACCGTCGAGGAGACTTACGAGGTCACCACCACGAAGCGTAAAACTATTCGGACCAGCTACAAGATCCAAGAAGTAAGTGACGACATATATAAGTGACACGTGCGATTAAGGTAGGTAGCTAACTAAGTTTTGTCGCTGGCGCCTCGACGCGTGGACGTTTTATTGCGAGTCTTCCGTCCTTTGCTTTCACGATACCGTCTTAAATACTCGATTAGTAAACTCCTTCATTCGAATTTTTGTATCTTACTTATGAAGGATCGATTGGTCGTTGATAAATGTCTATAAACGTTATAATAATTCACGAGGAAACATGGTCGACGAAAAGCGGGCACAGATTTAAGCCTATCCTTTTTTTTTTCGAGTATACGATTCGTGTAGGCTAAAAATAAACGCAGAGAAAGAGAAACTTCTGTTCGACGGCGGGCGCTCGAGATTCTCGGTTCATTCTGATATTCGTCAAGGATAAACGGACTTATTTCGATCCGCGGATTTCGAACGGGGTTTACCAACTTTATTTGGCGCGTTGTATTCGGTCCTCGACGAGGATCGGGCATCATGCCCGGGATCATACCTTCAACAATCAATAAAAAGCGCGCGCGAAAATGGTATTTCGTATTTTGACATCTGCCAATTTACTGTTTTCCCAGCGTGTAGTTCTCGCGAAAAATCCACGTGGTGTCCTTCTTACCGGGACAATTAAAATATGGCGTCGCGTAAATGTTTGGTTTCAAGTAGAATTAACGTCCCTGTTTGGGAATCGAAATCGGCCAAGTAATTTTGTGTACCATTAATAAACTTTACTTTTTTATCAGTTATGTAATAAGTGGAGGAATTAAAGTTATTTGAACGTGGGCGGATCAAAGAGACTATAAATCAGGCAGTTATGAAATGCTTAGGTCAAGCTGAGATATAATTATTAATGTAATTGGCATTTCTCTTTTTACTCTTGGCCAACTTCATTCCCAGATTATTCCTGTTTCGCTTATTTAGTAACAAAATAATTAAATTTAACAGAATTCACCCGCTTTTTGGCGTTTATAGAAAACATTAAACATTATTTTAGTGATACGCTTTTAAAAATTTGAATCCTGTAAATATTTGGATGATCTCCGTTTCAACAATTCGATTGTGAAAAATATTTTGGAGCATTTAAGTATTCCGATTCATAATATTTAGAATCACGGAAACGAACAATATTTTTACAGTACAAGGATAGATGATAAAATAACAAAAAATAAAGATAATTTAAGACTGTTACTTGAATGAATCTACGAACATCATTACTTTAAAGATTTCAATGTTGGAAAATTAATTCGCCAGTTAAAACTGGAATTCTAAAAATTATCGCCGTTATTCGATAACATTTGGGATCGTTCGACGTTTCATTGCACTTGATCATTCGACTCACACGTAACTCAGTTTATTCCGAAGTTCGCACATAAAATCGATGAGTCAAAGAAAATATAAACTTCGATTTCAAACAGAATAGAGACGCATTTTCGTCTTTAATTCTTATACCGCTTAGTAGCTACCAACTATTTTTCAATTTAGCCTCTGGCTATTACAATTAATTGAAACGTAGTTTAATCACATTATGGCTTGTTGTCACAAAACGCACGGGGCGAACGAAATTGAGGAACATTTTTTTTTAAACAAGGAACAGTTCTCTCTAAATGCGCACAGGGAGACGTGCAAAATAGAATCGAATTGGAATCCGCGCGTATAAAGTATTTCTGTCGATTCATCAAACTCCGGCGGGTAGTACGGATCCTTTCTTTTTCGTTCCGAAGCTGGG
The DNA here is from genome assembly GCF_001652005.2 of Ceratina calcarata. NCBI lineage: Eukaryota > Metazoa > Arthropoda > Insecta > Hymenoptera > Apidae > Ceratina > Ceratina calcarata. The sequence goes on along the minus strand of NW_017148873.1, from coordinate 301,644 downwards.
AGGAGAACAGCGACTTCCGCGAAGTTGCCCTGTCCATCGAGAGAGGGTTGGCTTTTAACAGACAAAAGGAAAGTTCGGGCACGAAATTAAATCGACGCGACGAAGCGACACGCCGCGCCGCGTCGTGCCACGGAATAAGAAAGATTAGTCGGGCGGCGTTTAATGCAAAATGAGCGGACAACGGGCGCGCGATTTACTCAGATTCTACGTCATTGTCGGTAAGACGGTTTTAGATCTGGCAACGGCAACTCGCTTCGAACGAACGGTGAAACGAAGTAAGCGCGACGCGACGTAAATCCGGCCGATGAATGCCCGAGGAACGTCGCTTGCGATTGGGGTTTCCGATTAACGATAATCGCTCACTGTTTCCCACCGACCCATTGCCACGTTTCCTGGGCTGCGCGGTAATTATCTCTCCGTAAACACGTTCCGTAGCATTACGTTTCTCAAATGTGTCTAGAATTTAATTCTTGTTTTAAATATTTTCAATAAAGACGATGAACAGGTAAATAGGTAATAAAAAAACATTATGTTCGTAACTGATATGTTATTTGGATTTGAAATTTGCATCAGTATTTTAATAAAAATAATTAAAGGCCATCGCGCGTCGTTCTTTTAAGGCTGATAATTATTATGAGATTCAGAATACTTCGAAGAACCGAACTTCTGTATAAAAAGCACAAAAGTATTGACAAAAATATTTCACTGAAACTGATGTGTACGACACGATAATTTCCTCTTGTACGACGAAAAAGTTGAAGCCACTGGGAACGAAAATAGGCGTTTCATCCCGGGCACTGATTTTACCGCAGCTTTTCCCGGGTAGAAAAATATTTATTTAATTAAAGGCCATCGTCGCGCGTCGACTGGAATCGGGCAGGAAAGATTTCAATAATAACTTGCGGCGGATCGGTCGGGCTTGGCAAGAGGGATAATTTCAGAGCTTGTCCCTCTCGGCCGGACGTTCCATATAGACGTGTCGAAGATAGACATAGTTTTGGCCGTGTTGGAGGCATTAATTCGTGAAACACACGTGCGGACCCGTGAGCTCCGAAGCTGCGGATAATCCAACTAAATCATTCTCATCGTTATTATCACCGCGGCGTCGTGAGGGTAGACGTTGAATTATCACCCACATAAATTTCGCCATAACGCGGGGAGAAGAGCCGGCCGCTTTCTTTGAAACCGGAGGGGCGAGGGAGATCGAACGTTGAAACCAGAAAACGTCTTAACGTTAGTCTTCTCCCAACGTCGATCGTTGCCTGTTTCCGGTTCACCAATTGAAACTTCCCTTGCGGGGTAACTTTTGAAAAATAGCAGATGACCCAGAATTGGCTTCGATTTTATGTAAAGTAGGGAAACTGTTTACGTTGAGATGGAACGCGCAAGTCTGTTCAGGATTTACAATTGGAGTTTCTGTTGGAATCATCTTTGCTGGTATAATTTTAGTTGTTGTGTAACTCGAGCAAACTGATAAATGAATGTACCGCGACAAAAAGTTATTTGTCAACGAGAGAGCTGTGTTTCTTCGATGCATTTTGAGTCCTTTGCGAAAGAAATCTCTTTGACAACAATGAATCATTAATTTCCGCAAAACAATGATTTAAACTGAGAAACAATTATAAAGAACAGACGGCGGCGGATCGTGTAGCCGGAGGGGTACGGGACTCGCAATTTGCGTTCCATTGCAATCCAGAGGCAACCAGATAATCGTCCTTTTGTTGTGTGAATGAAATTGCTTAACGCGAGCAAACAGGAGCTTCGTCTAAATCGACGATTGCTTCGCGAAGGAGCAATCACGGAAAATAAGAGGATCATCTCTTTTTCATTGTTCGTGTCTTGGTCACGTCGATTATCGACTTAAAACGTGGCAAGTCTATTCTGGCACCCGATAAAAGTATTGATAAATCACTGGCCCATGTTTCAGCAACTGTGAACGAATTTGAAAGATCGAACCTGACGCTCGTATTGACGTGCTTTTAAAATAACACGAAGGCCGAGCCAAAGCTTCGATTAGCTCACATCTCACGGATCTTGAACATCTCTTAAAAAATATTACAACTCACTTGTTGTCATAATCCAATTACTAAAGATTTCACATCAAGTTAGTGCAAAATCGGTGAGAATTAAAAACGAGTACCGATTAGATTTAACTAATGCCAAATGAAAGTTTCTATTTCACATTATTGCCAGATGTTTTGTTATATAAGAATAGACGTAAAAGCTGAAGTTAATTGAAATATAGAGAATGGTTTGTGCTATTATAAGTACAAAAGTTATCAACGACATTTTCAGATCATTCAGACAATATCCGCAGATTTTCTACGCTATTTACCCGAAGTTTAGGGACATTAAGAAAAGTAAATTTGTTGATTGCGACAAATTCCGCCGCTGGCCAGGAACAGATCGCTCGGAGGAAATTTATACGGGCACGTGCTGCTCGGAACAAAATACTCTGGAAATTTAGTTGATGCGCGTTAGACCCGCGTTTAGATGCACTCGATTATTAACTCGATTAATAATCTCTTCTTAAGATGAAACGTGTCGGATTTACGAGCTGACGCGCAGATCCTCGAGCGCGGATCCCGGAACGATATCATTTTCTCCGTACGTCTGTCTTCTCCGTGTCCGTGCGCTTTTCGAATCAGCAACTCGCAAACTTCGCACTGGCTTCGCTCTCGCCAAAATACATTTACAATGTATAGCGCACCGGGAAATGTCGCGATTGAAACGAGACGATGCAAACGGGAACACGGAAATTTAGATTATTATTGGCAACGACAGAGAGCTCTCGTCGAAGTGTGATTGTACGAAACTGTGCTATATATTTCTGGAGCGTGCTTTACACCTCGTAAATCCGAGGAGTTTGTATCTGATCGGACGAAACTCTCTGAAATCGTACATTATTTCGCAACGTATTTATTTAGTGTGTTCATGATAGGCGAAGTTAGTTTCCTAGGACAGGCAAATGTCTGCATGTATTATTTTTACTTTATTTTTAGATGTTCAGTGCTCCATGATGTTAAGTTTTGCAAATATAGAATATTGTTTTGGACATTTCGTGTATTCATTAAACGTTTCATACGCTGCAGTAGTTTTGGCTAATAATCGTGCATCAAACCAATGTTTGTATTATCTTTCTGCGACAATATTGATTCTGGCGCAATTGCCCAAACAGAGAGTTTGTAGTACAAGTTTCATATTGTAGTTGCAGTCCGTTTTGCAACATCCATTCCAGCGAGGAGAGTTCAACGTGTTCAAATATCCTGGATTTGTCTTTTCAAAATAGACGAAAGTGAAACAGAAATGGAATTGGACTTATAGATTAACGTTGGAAGATTGTATTCGCTCGTTAGAGAAAGAACGTCGTGTAATTTCGCGTGTAAACGAGAGGGAGCAGGTAAGAAATCGATCTCTGTTGCGCCAAGAACTAATTCAACCGTCGCGTCGCTGAAGACGGACAAGTAACTGAAAATTACGATGATTAATTGGACGTCAGTAGCACGGGGCCAAGTAATTTGCACGATGAATTTCGCAAACTACGACAGATCCATCCCGGTTTACGCTCGTAGACGGTTCCGTTCTATTTCTTATCGTTTACTGCTTATTCTTTGCTTAATTACATCGAAACTTTTCGTTTCGTGTTTCTTTCGTTATTTACTACGATTTCAAATTTCCTCTACCATTTGTTCCCCTCTTTTTTCGCGACTTCTGATTAAGCAGATACGGCACGGTTTGATGATAGAAAAAAAAAGAAAGGAAGAATTGGGGATGAAGTTTTTCTCGAAGGACGTCGTTGGCGAACTTAGTACACTTGGTTAGCTATAGGATTTATGGTGACGAATCCAATCTTCGTGTGACTAATTGTCCTACGAGCTTAATTTGTGGCTTGGGTGACAGTGAGCTGCGAGATTTATGGTGGAAGATAGTTAGTCTGAAACGTTTAGTAGCTTGTCATAACGATGTAACCTCGCGGAGATTCGATATGTAATATTAATTACCGTACTCGTTTACCTTCTGATTTCGTTGAAAGGTTTAATACGAGAGTTTAACGCATCTTCCGGAAAGCAAGCTCCCGTTTATTGCAGATAAATCCAACGCGAATTAGTTCTTTATGAAAATTAACATTTCTTTTTCGGATATTAAAATAGTAAAACAAGAATCTACTAAAATGATATAATGTTAGGGAGATTAATTACAGTGAAAATTATTTGATTGCCACGAGGGCCGTTGCTAGGTATTGGAAGATATATTTCTCAGAGAATTAAATAAGAGGCGGAGAAAAGCTCAGTTGAATGAACAAGTTAAAAACTCGGTAGGTACTTGTACGTTTTCAAGCCTCTGACGGTGTTATACTAACTAAGTAAGAATGTTGGAAACCTTTAAAAAAATAAAGAGAATGAGGCTTACACCCGGAAGCCTTAAAGGGTATTAACTGCGAGAACTTGAAAGCCTTGAAGGTTCAAGTTACGGATCCTGTGCGACACGATTTCCTCTCGTACCGCACGGAAAAAGAAAACTTGAAACCTCATCAAGGCGATAAACAGTCTTACAGTTTCATGTCGTGTCTCATTCAGCGTCTGAATTAATTTTTTAAATAAGGGAAATGAAATATTATTGTGAAGAGTGCCAAAGGAAATATGGCATGGAAAAATTTTATAGTTTTCAGAGAAATGCTGAAGTCTGTTAGTAAAGTATATACATAAGATACATAATTACTTACTTATAAAAAGTAATACTAATGACAAGTAAAGATGATTTAGAAGCGTGCCTGACCGTAAACGTACCACATGTACTTAAATACTATTATACATTGGAAACTTATTTTTCATCATTTTACATTAGATTAGAGATTAGAAAGATAGACATATTCAATAATAATGTTTCTTTCTTATCTTGAATATCTTTAACTACAGAAAGTTAAATTACTATAATTGTTAAAACAGTAAATTACAACAATTAGTAGATCAATTTGATGGGAACGTGTTCGCACACAGAAAGAACTGTGTACAATTTGAATACACGGTACCTTGGGTTTGCGGAATTCTTGGCACGAGTGTAGGAGGTCTTGACAAAAATTTCGCCTCGCGTTTGGGTCGTCCGGCCTTGCTCCCGTACGAACGTAAAGTGACGACAATCGCCGCTTCTGCAATTCACGCCTTCGATAAAATTCTAAGTATTTGTCTCTAGGTCCACCTGGTAAGAAGGAAACAGATGTATTATTACATTTAAGAAATTGTTGAAAAACTAATTGAGAATTAATATGACATGTTCCTCGTTGATAAATGTTGATCTTGATTTTGGAATATACCGGGCCAGAATGACCACTGTAAATTGCAGCGATCACGAGATCGATGGCCGCTCGCGAGGCCGGTGAAGTGTCGTAGCTCGACGATTTTGGCGGAAACATTAATCGCGCGGTTCGGTGACATCATCGCAGATAGAAACTGCGCAAGGTCGTGACAGCATTGCCGATGCTGTCACTAATAATTTCAAGATTCTTATTGCTTCGCATAGAGCTGACAGTGCACGCTTTTAGAAACGACTTCCGACTTGGTCGCCACTTCCCTTTGCTTTGAAAGATCATCGATGAAAAATGCAATGTTCTTGTAATTCTGTGCAACGTACGTTCCATCGTTTTCATGGGATCCTTTTCTCCTACTTTCACATATTATTTTCCTATTTAATTCGAGATATTGATCGAATCGTTTTGTGCTTTCGAGTTGTTGTTTTAAAGAATTCTTAATATCCTCATGCTCTGTTTTTACTCGGCGATTGCAAAATCTCCTCGAAACTGTGCGAGGCGATTTACGAGATTATTTTGAGTGCAGTCGTACACAGGGTTTGTCGATGGCGCGATCACACTTCGTGACGTCTGCTTCGAGGGCGGTGGTCCCACGTCATTGCTTGCCGGCTGGCTTATTTATACAATTCGCCGGCGCACGGTACGCGCTCGCTACTATTTAGACCTGTTGGAATTGAGAATCGGAATCCCCTGCAGATGCTAGAGAGCCTAACCGACTCCCGTGGCCGCTCGGTTGCCAACCAAGTGGACACGGATGTGATTTACAACGCCGATGGCGTCGTCGGAGTTACTCGGACGCGTACGGTCGAATATTTTCGGTGATGCACTTGCAGATGCGTCTTGAGATAATGTTTGGGTGGCATATTACCATTAGATAGGATATGTCATTGACGTTTACGTGCGCGAGATTGTACGTCTGTTTTATTGAATACTGTTTCCCAGACTTGTTGGGAAGGCAGATTAAATTACGTTAACGATGGTGCAGAGAAACTACTAGGTCAGTGATATTATGTCATGCGAGAACTGCTTTTAGTCGTTGTGTAGTACGCCCGTGACGTTGCCAGAATTTTCTGAGAGAGAGAATGAAGTTTTTGAGGATCCAAGAACTATGAAATGTTTTGAAAGGTCAATTATGATCTTTTATAAAAATACTGATTAATATTTTTCTTCTGCAAATCTAGTAGATGTAACAACACATTGCAATAAAATATGCGGAAATACAACTAATGAAAAATGGGGATGAAATAAGTGACTGAAGATATACGTATTATACATAGAGTAGACGCTAGTAGTAACGGTTAGGCTGTAGTCAGACATCTCAGAAAAGAATCAACAGTGATACAAGTATGATATAATGTAGTTAGTTTAGAAAATTATTTACTGTTAATATTACGTGTGAGCTTGCACCTATTTACAATCTAAAGCAAATGTCACTTCACACTAGGAAGCTTGAGCCAATTTCAATATTGACGTTGGCCCCATTGATCTTAGAATTTTCTTTGCTCTCTTCTTTTCTATCAATTAAAGTAAAACATGTCACCCAGTAAAATGTGTTGAAAACTACGTTATAGTCTAATAGCTCTCAAAAATATTCTGTCGAGTTTAACAAATAGTTATTAAAATCACGTGTTTTGGACTATACTACACTAATAATTCGAATAAATACCAGTAGATGCAACAGATCTTAAAAAATTATTGACTCTAAGAAAATCAGATCTTGATATTGGTTGAGAATCTAACAAATTCAGCGATTTGATTTCCTTCTTTAGAATCGTCGAAAGGAAAAGCTATTGCGTTGTCATTTGATGATCTCATGTTAGGTCTTAGACGATTAGTGAAGCAAACTACACCTGAATAGCGAATAATGGAACGGAAATGAAGGAGAATCGTGCAAATAGGGTGGCCTTTATTCAGAGAGGATGCAATCTTGAATGAATTGCACTACTTGGCAAGCCGAGTAACGCCACGCTGGGTACGTCATAAGATGAGTACCGTACACTGTACACGTTTCAAGAAGTGAGATCAAACGAAAGCGCAATATTGTCGGCCGAAACGCTAACCGGGGAGCGTGCCATTACGCTTGCGAGTTAGATCAATGAATGAACAATGACCTGCGAAAAGACATCGTAGGTCCGTTCAATGTTACACTAAATTAGGGAAATATAGACATTTTAATTTGCAATCAGTATTGGAAAGTATAACGGAAAAAGAAATTAGCATTTCTTTCTCTCAAATACTTATTTAGACATTAGATTAAAGTTAAGGGTTGAAAACACTGCTTACCCTTGTCCCACTTTTATTTCCGCAAATAAGACAGGAGAAAGAATATTCTATGAAACTGTCTAATTGGATCACGCAAACCAGAAGAGTTTATGCGTTACGAATTGGGATCGTCTGAAGTGAATTGGAAATATCCCAGCATCAATTTACCAGGTGCTTTCGACGAAAAATCTTAACGAAGCCGAGTAGAGGCGAGCTGCGTGACGCGGCTGACGTCGGACAAATTCATGACTCTCCCTCGCTTCGTTGATCGAGAACCAAGATCGTGTGGAATCGTTTGCTAGCTGAGGTCCAGGGGCAATTTCGTCCGGAGACTAGAGACGCGTGCATTCGCCAGCGGAGGAGATAGGGTATAAACGTTTGTGACGAGGATAGAGAGGCTGTGTGGTTTCCGTTTTGGTTTCTGGTCGATGCCTCTGGCGTCTCAATTAGCGAACACTTTCTCTGTCTCGCTTCCATTCCTTCCTCAACGTACCCTGGCTCTCTCTGTCATTGGACGTTCGGTTATGCTGAACGCACCGAGGCCGATCCGTGGTCGATTCTCGAAATAGATTCGCTTCGTTGTCTGTCCTCGCTTTAACCGCTGATCCTTTCCTCGATCCCGCCTTCCTTCGTCCCATGAATCTACCGAATACCAGTTTCTCTGCGAATTGATCGGTCTCATGTTGCACGAGCCTCGTTTAGACTCGTTCCGAGTTCGAGTACACGCGCTTTATACGCAATGAGACATGTAACTTTAAATCAGCATAGGGGATGAACGCTTGGCTGCAGCTTAACAAATCGTACTTAGCTGATAGCTTAATAATTGTACATCACCACTTTATTGTTTGCGAGTGTAATCAGTTATGTTAATTGTTAATTTAAATACCTTCGGTCACAATTAATTTGTTATATATTCTATTTACTTTATATTTATATTTTAACAGAATATTATAAATTCGCTGGTCCAATTATAAATTTAACAGGAATATAAGAAGTTTTATGAGAAAATAATGAGTATCGCGTTTCAAAAATGACAATTTTAAGCCCGCGTACATTGCGTTAAAGAGGTCAAATGACTTGTTTGCGTCATACAGTCGCGCGTAATCAATGCATAATGAGGGAAAGTTCTCGAGAGAAGAATTTAGAAAGAACTTTAATGAGTGAATTTTCGAGAGAAGGATATCGAGACGAGTTTATACAGGGAACTGTTCAACGAAAATTCTGAGGAGTCAATTCCTGTTAATACATTTCTTCAAAGTAATTTACTGAAATGGATGTAATATAACTTTGTTCACTGTCCAATCTAATTCGTGATCTAATCAAATACCGCCTTCCGATTATGGAACTCTATCAAAAGCTTAATTCTCTCAATTACAAATATATTTTATTCAAATGCAGTAAATTTAGTTTAGTCTGTTCAATTAATATTATCTGTATCGAGGAGATACTACTAAAGAATGGCACTGCTCGTGTAATCGTTGGGACAGCGAACGGGGCCGAATGGGGCTGAAGACACAATCGGTGATAGCTCTTTTCGGTGGAGTTAGAAGGGAGTTGCATAGGAGTTGAATAATTGCTTTCTTGTATCTGGCAACTGTTCAACACCGACGAATGTTTTGCTCTCTATTTTTTATTTCGGTGGCAATATATTTTATAGGGCGTAAAAAATTGCCGATTATTTCGTGCGACAGAAAGTCCCATAAGGCTGCCACTCTTTAGTCATCTTTCCTCCTGTCTGTACTATGGAGTACTCGACATCTTTAAAGTTCTACAACATAATTTGCATTTGAAAATTAGCGACGCTAATAGTTCATTACATTATTTCATATCTATTTTCTTGTCTCCCTTCCTTAATGATTACAAATGATCGGAACATTAACGGACATTTCATTATAGAAACTATTATTTATGATGAGTTAGAATTTGAAAAGTCCCATTGGGTGATGCTCTAATTCGAGCACCCGTTCTCGTTCACGTCAGTTTCGTAGAACTATAAAGCTTGCAAACACTCGACTATTATTTGATGTTGGACCTTATTTATGCACCAAAAATCTATGTATGAGTATCATAAAATGTAATGTTTCCAACAGAAGAAAATAATAAGATTACACTTCCACAAGTTAACCACAGATAGATCGTTTAATCCTGTGCCAGAAACAGGAAGTTTCCGAAGGGTACGTTTAATTCATCGCTTTGAAGCGTTCGTTAGATTCGATGCGTCGATGAACGCGCGGTAAACTGTCCGTGTATTCCTAAACTTAGACCGAGCTTCCACGATACGTAAGTGGTAGCAGCGATCTCGTATTCGTGACAGAGTATCCTTGGTCAATTTTAATGGTTGTCCAGGCGCCAGTACACCGTGTAACGAATCGCCGTCAGCTGGTCGCGTCAAACCATCGTTTTCCTACCGTTGTCTTCTGTTGCACCTGTGCCTCCTTTTCTTTATTCATGTGATGTAATTAACGAGTCATTAAACTTTTTATAGCATTGTATTAGTAACAAACGTGGCGAATTTTTATGGAAAATATTTCGCAACGCTTAATTAGCAATAATTTTTTATTACTTTGAGTAGAGAATTTCAAGCAATAGAGATGAAATATTTATATTTATGACGTTCGTGCAAACTGTTCATAAATAAAGTCGATGAATGTATATTTTGAAAATCACGAACATCTGATACAGCTGTAATATTTAATCACAAAAATAGTGTATCAAAGACGCGACACTAATTTTCTGTTTCTTGACGTAACTGATTTTTTTCCTCGGAGGCGCAAGGTCACGGCACTCGAGAACCACTGCAAACATATTTTTATCCGCGAGCGTATATACATACATCGGTGGAAAATAATGAAGAGACACAATGTTCGATTGTAAGTCAAAGCTATTTGTGTAGTTACGTATTCATATATTCAATCCGAGGCTCGACCGTCCTGGTCGAAAATAAATTTTCTCCTTTCATTCTGGAATCGAAACGACACGTGGACACGAATATTGTTTTTTTTTGTTTGGATCGTACTTATTTATGCCGGAACAAATAAACATATACAAACAGTGGGTGTATAATATACAACCGAACTGCACCGTGCAATTCTCAATAATATACGATCTGCAGAATTTATATGAATTAAATCTTTGAAGTAGAAAATAAAAAATTTTCAGCCAAACCTCATTTAATTGTTCAATTGAAGAATGTACAACTTGTTTTAAAGAATAAGCATTATCATTTAATGGTAGACTCTTAACGGTATTTGTAACCCAGGTAGATAAGTACGAGGGGAAAACTCATTAGACCTTAGGTAAGGGACGTAGCCTTTTATTGCCGAACAGGTCTTAGAATAAGAGTTTGTAGATGTTGACGAGGCTCAATCAGGTAAAATCGTAAAATAATAAAACAGACGACGATGGCCAGTCTCGAGGGTTCTAAATAAAATATAAAATCAGTCACGTAGACCCGGAACTATGCGAGCGGGCTGTGTTATAGTTGTTTTCTGTGTAAACTTAATAGGCATAATCTTTCAATTCATGTTCGCTATTTTTCTTTATAGACGTTTCCATGTATCGCCCTCTTCGCCTTTCATTAAAAGCCATTCTGCATGGAGCTTGTTCATAAAACGACCAAGCCAGCTTAGCTAACACTTACATCTCGCAGATGAGATTTACGTTCACCTTTGACGGGTTTCCTTACTCTCGTCGTGATGAAAGCGTACAGGTGTAACACCTTTGATTTACGGTCTGCCACCCTTTGCAGACGTCAAACCGGTGGTTAATAAGACTTCGAATTTCTTGCTTCTTTCTAGAAAATTGTGATAGCCTCGATAGAAATCTTGATTTTCTCTGATTTTACCTTACTAAACTATTTTCTATTTATACATATAATAATTATCTTTAATAATAATAAATTGTGCATATATACATAATATACGTCTTTATCATTGTAAGTAATCAACTAATAATCAGATCCGACATTTGTGTGAGCATGGAGATCATTGTACACTCAATCAATGTAGAGTTTGCAGTAGAAGTAAAATACAGAAATCAAAAGTATAAAATATATCATGCCATTAAATAATTGACCGTGAAGAGAAAGCGCTATGGAGTTTCACAGTACCTAATAAGTCTTGGAGAACATGAAAAAGTTGCTCGCGTCATAAACATCGGTGTCAGTGCTCCGTAAGGTGGCCTCTTGCAGCGGCCACCGTTCTATCGTCTACAGAACAAAAATAAAGGTAACATTTCGCTTGAATGCCCGTATTTTTAATCAAAGGCCGAGCGGCGCGAGGCCGAGACTGGCCGTACGCACCGACTTTTCTCGATTCCGTCGAAAGTCTTCGCGCAAAATAGCCTCGCGACAGAAATAACGCGATCTCGATAAAAAGACTCCTTTTTACGTTATGTAACGATGTGCACGTGTCCGGGAGCTGCACGCTTTCTCAGATTATTCACGTTTTTATTGCAAGCTCATTTTCTTAACATCTCGTTTAACCCTTCACTGTGTAGTATTATAAAGAAACTTTGTAGTAGTTGCAGTGATGTAGACTTATTATCATTAAATAATTTCGAGATATTTTTATAGCCAATCTTATTAGTTTTCATTCTGTATAACTGTTATTAAAACAGTGACATCGAATTTTGTTACTGAGAACACGGTAGTTCATGAGTTCATTCTATTCTGATGAATATCTGTAGGAATAAAGTATACAGAATTCTTGATTCTCAAAAATTTTATTATTTCTTGCTAATAAATAATTAATCTACATTGGAAGGAACGCTCCGCTCTAATAATGGAATAATTTAAAAATCGGATAACAACGTTTCAATGTGTGCATAAAATATAGTAGAAGGAGGTTTCAGTAAAAGGTGTCGAAGGGAATTTTCATGATTAAGATTTTGTTGAACGTCAGGATTCATTTAAAAGTTCCGGAGAACACATCAGTCCGGGTACGGGGCGGGGTAGGTAGACACCAGTGTCAGGGAGTGAAAAAGTTCAAGCCGGGGATGTAATGAGTTTACATAGTGTTACAAACTTATTCTCTCTCACTGGGAACGAGTTGAAGAACTAATTTATGACTTGTTTTTTAACATAAGGAATGCGTTTAGAATTTATTAACGAGATTTATGGAAAAATTTGTACCTACGAGTAGAAAGAGTTCGAGATTGATTTTCAATTAATAGAAGATGAGGAAAAACAATCGTATTGACCGTGATGTCTGACGTAAAGGTGGCCAGTGTTACCGCAAATGATGGAGTAGGTCTTAAAAATATATCGTGCCACTCGAAGCAGTTGCGTTGGTGGAATGTTCCCGTTGGTAATCTACATATAACGATGTGACCGGAGGAGTTTCATTGAGTACATTCGAGACCTTCGGTCACGAATTATTAAATTATATTAAAAATTCAATCTTGCTCTAAAAGTACAAATGTAGCATACTTTCAAATTATTTTGAGACTTAAATACAATTTTTATAGAAATTTATTAATCATTACTGATAACACTTGTTAACATGAGTATTTTTGCAAATAGAGCGTTGATAATATCTGGTCAGAGAATGCGGAAAGATTGGTTGCGGTCGCGGTAACATCAGATACATTTCAAACTAACAATTGTACAACGAACGCGAAGTTTCCCGACCGTTTTGAATCTGCGAACCCGGAATAATCCGGAGAATGCGAAGCTAATTAGAGAGCGGAATTAATTACTCACGGAATGGACGTCGACGAAATTGCAACCGAGGACATGCATGCATATCTTCTTTATTTAACTAATTGCGGTTGGGTACGTACGTGCACAGACAACGGCTAAAATATTTACGATAATCCTTCTGCGTGCAGGAATAATTACCGTTCATTCCTTCGTATCATATGAAATACTAGGCGGGAATTTCTTTAACGAAGATCGTTTAGCACTGTGTACACATTTTGTGATTGCGCGTATTTGCATATTTTGTTAGACGTGTCGGGAATATTTTTATAATTCGCCGTTTCATTGTTCTGTCATAGAATGGTCGTTAAGCAATTCGACAGTTCAAAGACTCGTCTTCGTTCGATAGACAAATGTTTCCGGGCGCTCATTAATGTTAAATTAATGTTAATTGGAATGTTTTTGTATATATAAATTAGTTATGTTACCTCGTCTATGAATTTAAATTTAAGACTAACATCATAACATGTACGAGGTTGAAGTGTCCTAAAAAAGTCAGCTTACGACGTTCAATTTAATAAAGTCAGCGTCAAGTGACCCCATATTGTTCTTGTAGTCTTTCATACGGGTTTTAATAAAGAAGTTGGACATTAATCCACGGGGAAACCCTTTAGATATTAAGTCAAGTCGACCATTCACGCTTTCAAATATCATTTAATTTTAGTTTTCTAAGCGAGGGTATAAAAAAGGATTTCATTAGAATGTCATTTCATTAACTTTTTTTATAAGATACTTCATATGCATTAGGCTAGTAATAAATAAAACTTTCTCGGGTCGGTCAGCCTGTTCCAGGCTATTGAACCACACGTCATTTCTAAATTTAGCACCCCTACTTTTTTGACAAGTTATTTCAAAGTCTCTTAGCATGTTGGACCCACATCGTGTCTAGCTCGGAGCAGCCCCTCTATCGTAGTCGTAAGCTCGCCTCCATCTGGCGGTTTCGCCGGGAAGGCTTTCAGATCTTTCAGCTTCCCGCGAAAGCTTTCAACCGGTGTTGCCATCTGGTCGGCCGTTAACAAACCGAAATCGCATTTTATAAATAATCTATTTTGCGGCTGGTTACTGCCCGTTACCTTTGTCTAACGTTCGACGCCCGTTGGCCTTATAAATCAACCGTAAAACACATTGTTATGGGGCCTGTCTGTTGATCGCTCAGACCTTTGATATATGAACTCGGGCATCGGAGCCAGAACTCGGTTCTCCTTTTGGCCTCCTTTGAACAGACTCTGAGCTTTGTTGGATCCAACCGTTTGTTTTCCTTTCGTTTCGATCGGGGAGATGAACTTTGGGGATCTATGGAGATCTTCGATATGGGGTTTGCTGGGCAGCATATGGATCACACAGGAGTAATAGTCCCATGTGATTCCTTCTATTATTTATATAGCGAGTTTATTAAAACTCTAATAAGTACTCTCATCGTAGTACCAAAAATAAGTATGTTTTCAAAGAGGAAAGTCCCATTCAAATTACTCTATAGAATTTTGTGTTATTCGAGGGTGACAAAATAAGCTAATGCATATTATAATAGAAACATGTTTCTGCTATAAAGTTATAGTAAGCAGGATTGCTTGCTCTTAAAATTTACTCAGCCACACGCGGCGAATAAATCTCGTATCAGGAAATGGACGGGAACACGCGGATTCCGTTGAGATAAACGGAACAGGACGTACATACTGTGTTATAGCCGAACGTTTTAGCGAACGCGGATGGGTCCGTTATAAATAGCGATTGGTCGACAAAAGCATCTACTAACTAAAACGTTTCATCGCCGAAGAGGGATCCTTCGCCCCCCCTCAGCTGTCCTTACCCGTTTACAAATTGTTAGGTGAACTATAGGGATTCGGCGACGCCCGTTCACTGGCTATATTCACTCGACGTTGCCAAAAAAGCATCGCCACGATTTACGAACGGGATTTGCATCTGGCTACTCTCTCCCTCTCTCTTGAGGATCGTTTCCGGAATAATCGCGATGGATAGCGTACGCTGCTTCAGCGCCAGGGATCTTTTAAAATCAGACTAAGGAAGAAGAATGTTGTCTTTTGCAATCTATTTTGCGTAGCTCAGTTTAGCACGAACCGCATAAATCATTGTCCGATTTGTTTATATTTACTTGATGGAAATTTATTAGAGAGATGTTTGAATGTTGTGTCGTGTTCGATTTCTTGTTAAGGTTGAAGAACTACTTATAATGGTCATAAATGACAG
The DNA here is from genome assembly GCF_001652005.2 of Ceratina calcarata. NCBI lineage: Eukaryota > Metazoa > Arthropoda > Insecta > Hymenoptera > Apidae > Ceratina > Ceratina calcarata. The sequence continues at coordinate 286,174 of NW_017148873.1, read as the reverse complement.
GAAAGGAATTTAAGAAAATAATTCATAATTCGCTTTGATTTTTATAATTTTATTGCAACAATGTAGATAACGTAATTCAATTGCTTAGTTCTGAACAGAGATACGACTATTGTCTAAATTCAGATGTTGGGGGTTCGAGTAACTACCGTAGTAGAAAGCTATAAGAACACGAAATAAATTGTCTCCCAAGATAGTGCCAAATTGAATTCGGAGTAAGAGGAACGTTTGTGTGGAAAGTTAAATGGGTCTGGCTCATGTTCCTAAGATCTGCTATCCCGACGACATCGATGCATTAATACCTTATTAATCGCCACTTTGTTAACAACCGAACGAATTTGGATAACTTCTCGTACTCTCCAAATATGTCTAACACTGACAAATCATAGGAACAAGTAAATTCTCAATAGGACTTTATTGAAAATTTATAAGCAAATTGTACATTAATTATCGTGATTAGTTGAACAGAAGTTTAATTGCATATTGCGTATTTAATAGCTGTTATTGCAATTAAACGAATTATCTGAATTTTGCCATATAAATTTAATTTCAAATGGTAATTGGATTAAGGTAGTTATAGAGCACTGAATGCTGTAAATGTTCCCTCGAGTTTCAAACAAGCAGCTCGCATAGGAGTAACAATCACGTGTATGTCAGCGTGAAATGTTAAATTCACAGTCATCTAAATTGAACATAAATGTAAGTAATATAATTGGTAATTTTTATTTCAATGAAATTATGTCATTAGACATAACGTAGTACAAAACTTATGTATTCAAGATTTTTAAGAGAGCTTGCTGAAAAAATTTAGTATCGCGAGTCGCTACAGGAGTGTATGCTATTTGTAATATTATTTGAACGGTCTCCAAGGTACTTCAAATAATAAATGCGCTGTTGAAAGATATTCTTGAATTTATTTCGTGAAATTTCAAACATCGGATGACGTATTTAGTTGAAAAATATAGGAGACGCAAAAGACTATGCGTGCGTGCCGCAAAGTTTTAATTTAAATTCTATCTGATTTTGTAGTAGTTTGGTTAGAACAAAGTAGTACTGAGGATGATTGTGTTAACTATGAAAGTACAGTATGAAGCATTAAAAAATAATTAGATTAATAAATAAAATTTAAATAATTCAATATTCTGTCTCTCTTGCACTAATTGTAACAATTCATAAATTGAATACCATAAAACTAATTGTTATATTCAAGGCATTTAAATTCAAATGATAATACTTACGTTGATGACAAATAAATATTAGATCGTGTTTGAATGATCGTGTTTGAATCGTGGTGAAATGAGAATATAAAATACTTTACACATTGGATGTATTTTGCCATGAATGTAGTGTCGTGACCTGCGACGATGTCTTACAAGTTCAGTGACACTGTCACCAGCTGTCAACGAGCCAGTTCCGCAGGAATTCGATTTACGAAACGCGTAACGTCGATACTTGATTTATTCGATCGCCGCGTGGCCGAAACAGCGTGTTCGATGCACGTCACAATTCTCATACCACTTACCCCGTTGCTTGTGTTTCGTTTTTCACCAGTTCCTCCCTTTGTTCGCGAGCACTCTCGCTCGCAATCAACGCTCTTTGTCTCCCTTGAAGCTTGAAAACTCGACGAGCCTCGACGGTTGAGAATCGCCGCGTCCAGCGATAAATTTTCATCCAAATTCATCCTGGAACAGGCCTCTGTCTGTCTGCGTTCATACTACGTGTATGTAGGATGCAAATTGATTTGCTAGTTGTTTTGCAAGTTAATTTGCTTTGACCAGTTGATTGTAAGCAAGAGAGAATGTAAATTGGTTACGGAATTGAGTGATAATCGTGTTCTAGGGTATTTTTTTTCTACAATAATATCCAAGTGAATGGATACGATCCTCGATAAGACACGCTAACTCATTTGACAAATTGAGATACACGTACTTCGTCTATTATTATCTCGTTTTTCTCGTCAGACAAAGACCGTCATTTTCTACAAGAGAGTCTCTTGATAATCCCTTGACATTGCACATGCCACGGATCCATCTTCGTGCCGCGTCTTTTGGGGACCCAAGTGGTAAGTAACGTCGCTACGACGCCGTTATGCGTCGCGGTGGTGGCCCTCGCCGTCGTCGTCCTAATTATACGTGTTTCTCCGTATTTCTGGAATTAGACTGCGGATGGGGCGCGGAGCGGTTGACTCTCGCGTTCAAGCGGAGGCGTGCTTTCAAAGCTCAGTCGCGCGTGATCCACCTCGAATCGCGCGCAGTCGACGTCCACGAAGTACCCACTTTAAGTGAAACCAGCTTTGTTGCGCCTTTGATAGCGATCCGGGCTCGTCCGATGGAGCGACCACGTAGGTACCGATCGATCATCGATCCTGATCGAGGAACATTTTCATTCTGATCGGTCGAGATTGCCTGCGAGAACGTTCTCTCCTTATCATATTCTCGGTCTCGTTCGGTGCTCATCAGACTTTGAGAAAGTAATAGGACATTGATGTATTTGCAAAGTGAAGTAGAAATAGATATAAAAATTGTGATATCTGTTTGTAAGAAAATCCTTATAACAAATACAGAAGTAATGATACAAATACGAGCTAATGCCGTGTCTTCGATTTGACCGGAATCCTTCTGTGGATATCCGTTCCTCGATCAGTCCGTTTTGATACCTACGGGACAGTCATCCGTTAAAACGTTGTTCAAGGAGCAAGCCAGTTCGAGTGCGTATCGTGAATCAGTGAAGGGATTACGATTTTTCCTCTCCACCGGATCGTTCACCGAGCGATCCGAGTGAAGTTTGAGTTGTGAACGGGAAGAGGATCGAGCAGTCGTCATGGCGACCACACAGGTCTTCCAGGACTGGGATACTCCCCTCAGCTCCTTGACCAGGACGACGACCACTCGGAAAAGTACTACTACGACCAGGCGAGAGGTAAGATCGCTTGAAAAAAAGGAGATGCAGAAAGAGATGAAATCATAGTTAAGGATCTCTTTTGGGTTAACATTGGACTCCAGTTAGGCCGATTCGCAGAGAGTAGGTTAACTGTGGATTTATTTGAGACGCAGAATAAGTTTGGAAGCTGGTTAGCCAGCTGTTTACTGTCGTGTGCATGTTTCTGGTCGACTAGGTGGTGCAAGCTGTTATTGCTGGCGTTCGTTACTAATATAGTGACGCATAAACGTCTCCAGAAATGAAGGCAGAAGTATATTGTTATGCAGTTGTATTAAAATCAGAACTAAAATTTTAAGAGTTACTTAGAATTTTTCTAGTACTTTTCAAGAATATCTTAATCTGCGTCAAAAATATTAATAAGGCAAACATGAAATAGTTTTTCTCGATCAATTCTTGATCATTATAACAAGAACTATAGTTCTGGCAGCTATTTCTTCGTCAGTATTATCTTATCATGAATTTCTTGCTCTCAAATCATGGATGCACTTGTAAAATTCAATTCTGTGCTACGCAGCATGAGTCCGCCTTAAAATTAGAAACCTTCTCCATCAAACTCAACTAATCCGATACCCAGAAAATTTCGAATAACAGTGCGCCGCGTTCGTACAACGATTCATCATCGGCTCGTTTCCTCAAGAATCTCGGAAAGCTTACGAACAGTTGAATAACCAAATAGCTGCGTTATATAACGCCTGATTTTGATAGGATTCAGTGCAACAGAGCTTAAAAATCGAGTATCTATTGTTATGATTTACTATTATGACCGCTTGCTATTTGAACCAACAATCAATTTAACTTTAAATGATACGTAGTCCTATCTGTCGATCGTAATTCATCTCTAGTCGAGTTTCGACCTCGAATGTTTCACGCAGACACAAAATTCAATTTCGAAACGTGTAAACTTTATACAGCGGTGAAGTGGTTTATAATTGTTACCGATGATGGACAGCTGTCCAACGGTTGAATGAATCACAATCGACGCATAAAATTGTTAGACGTTAAACGAGCCCGCCATCTTATTTGGTTTTCAACCAAAAGCCGTAATTCATTAGAAATTATCAAGTCATATTCTTACTGTGAATCGTACACACAATTGTTCCTGATTTTTCGTTAAGTAAGTAGCAGGCTGAAGATCAAGCAGCCAGTAAGACTCGCATTACTCATCGTGTTCGCGAATTTCACGGGTGTTTATCACGGTTTTAGTCGAAGAGGCCAGCCGGCCTTGGGTCCTGGCAACGCTCCTATAAATGCAGGAGCATCGCGGAGAACGCCGCGCCAGCCGTTTCCAAAAAGCTATCTCGCTTGCGTCACGCAAATGATCCCGTGAATTGTTCTACTGTAGTTTTACTATTACCTATTATGTATTCAGGGTACAATATGTATGTATATATACTGTGGATACGAGTATAAACAAACACACTGAATATGCACTATAAAACTTTAAAGTGCATCACAATTTTCAAGTTGAATCCGGATATTACAGAGTATCCTATTTAATCTGAAACCTTCATATACGAAAATTACTATTCAAATAAACAGAGATACCCTGTATTTTGATTTTCGTTTTAATACTATTGTTACATAACCATTATTTGACAATAGTGGTATAAATAAGGGATGACAAGTATACCAGTACGTTATATCATGGCTAAGTTCAACGAGTAATACGTTGTTTTAGTTCATGTTTGTAATTTAAGAATTCTTAATAGTGATTTTGTAACAATTGTTATTTGTGACGAACTTGGAACATTGTTTAGACCATGTGCATTATATGCGTTTTGTGTGTCATCGGAAGTTTCGTTATCCCGCGTTCTTGTTGCCAATCTCGAGGTCAGGTTTAAACAACATCGTAGATTTGATACTATTAATGCTGTTGGATGATATTCGCAGTAATTTAATCTTAATAAACGATCGGAGATCACTCGGAACAGTGGAACGATGCCACTGATGATCAGACATCTAGGAAATTCGTCCTCAAAATATCAGCATGTTGACGATCAAAGAATGTGCCAATGTTAATTCTTCCTGCATTATCTAAATAATGATAATGATAATTTTTTATTCGGCATCGTTGAAACTTAACAAACGAAACAAATAAATCTTAATTGTCCATGTTTAATCACCAGAAAAATAAATTGAATTCTTTTGTACGATCAGTCGTGTATTAAAAGAAAAAGAAACAGCAATGAATAATAGTTTTGGAAAATAATAATCAAAGCAATGTTCTTAAACAAACAGTCATCATGACTCATAGTGAAGGAAACGGTTAGTGGCTGTTACGTGCTTTTTATATCTTTCATAACGTCTCCTCTACTCAAAGATTTATAAAGCAAAATGTTCAACGAATATACTCATTTATTATTTCTCCCATTGACTGTTAATTTATATTTATGATGAAAGTTCTCATACGAATGTTTCAATCTAAATTTATTAATTTTACACGTAATGGGAACGATTAGAAGTTATTTCTATTTCGGACTAAACTCCTATGTATATTTCGTGCTTTTCTTGGATGGTTTTCAGTAAGTTATGGGTGTTTGCTATGGCTGTGCCGATGCGATAAGTTATCTTCTTCTGTTTGTTCTGCATCATTATATCTGCTATTCTTTTACATATGCTTGAATTAGCCGCGATATATTAGTATCTTCTAATTCTGCTGCTACCCCTCACTTATTCTCAGAGACGAAAATATATTCTCTTTCGTTTAGGATAAATTATGCATATTATAGTTATGTTTAGTCTACATAATTATAATATGTTTTCATGATAGTACATCAGATATAAATTATATTATATATTCCATTTTTTGTCGCTTTGCTAAGATTTAAAATTATTGTACTCTGAATAATTGAACTCGGAATTTTGATACTAAACATTAAACGTAAATTTGAATGGAATGCAGTTCCTTACGCAAAAGTGGAGCAAATTATAGCATAGTACATAACCACGGCAAAGTGCCATTCTAGCGTTATCCTTAATCATGTGACGCAACCTGTGGAATCTTTGACGTGGCTTTATTTATCATTGCTGAACGCGTTTCCTATGATATTAGAACTCGTGACAGGCTCGCATCATTCCTGCCAAACTGCCTTTTGCCGGATTTCGAATCTTTGGAGACAGAGATTTTAATACACTTCCTATTTTGTCTTTTTTTTCGGATATTCATTAAAATCTGAAGAAGTTTCGTCGTTGCGTCAGTGAGATTAATTATTACGTAACAATTTCGATTAAGATTAATTATAAATGCAAATATATATATGTAAATTATGCTAGGATAAATTACACGCGGTGATCGTTATTTTATAATAAATACCGTGTTTTATGATTCACGTGTCACGTGTGGTGCACTCGTGATGAAGTTTAATTTCGGTTTATGACTATTGTACAGGTTTAGATATCGCTCTCGTTTTTCGTCTAATGCAATAATAATCTGTAATACAGTATAGAAAATAATTTATTAATAATTCTTACACATGTATTGGTTTAAAATAAGAGCCAAGAATTTGACCGAGTGCTTGTATTTCAACGGCCTATAAAAAATTGAAACGCGTAGCGTGAGATCAAAGGTTGTACTATAAGAAATGAGAAAAGAGCTACAATAAAGTGATACAGATATAATAGATAATTGAATGAAGTAGAAAAAGGTAATAGAAGAATGTAGGCTACTTCAAAAGATTGGGGAACAGAATAATTCCAAGAATCGGGTGGACGCGAGACAAAGGAATTTCTTTTACACGCGACGCCAGAGGGAGAATGAAAAGTGCGTCAAAGGGTTGAACTTCAAGCGAGACAAAGGAGCTCGTGCCGTGCGATCATTTTCAGAAGGGGAATGCGCGGCTTATTGTAAGGGTATGGCGGGGGGGTCGTCAGACATAAACGCCTATTTCGAGTGGACGTGGACGCATCGCGACGACACACGGGAAAAGACAGCGCAGCCGAGGCCTCTGGAAATAGAAGAGTGACACAAGAGTGAAGGCCTGCAGCGCAGCGTGCGCTCGGATGTAGTACCGTAAAGTTGCTTATTTTAAATAAAGGAGTCGACGCGCGGCTTGCATCTCATGAAGGCTCCGCCGCCGATGGAAATAGCGGAGGCCGTCTACGAATTATGCGTTACAACGTTTACACGTGTTCGTCTCGGGAATCGTGAGCAATAACAGAGAGAGGGAGAGAGACACCTTCCATTACCTTCCCCAATTTCGTAGGAAACGCGAGATCATTCAGCTCTGCCGTTATCTCTTTCACGCGACGCCGAGTGGATGAATAGATCGAGGATTCCTTCGTCAGACTATTTTCTATTCAATAAACATCAATTTTATGAAACCTCTTAAATGGACATGCAACCTCTTGTGTCATTTACAAAAAATTAAAGTCCAAAGCAATTACTACGTATAATTTCCAATAATAAATAAATCATCCTGACATTTTTGAGTTCGTAATGAAACCATCAAACATAAAGTCGTATTTCTAAAGATATGGATATATTGGACATAGAAGAGCTCTCATTGACGTCAAAGTTAGGCAGAAGCATCTGAAAATTCTACAGTTTGATTTTACCACAAATATACAGACGAATTTCGGAAATTCTGCCAGAATGTTTAATTTATTGCTCCGGCTAAGTGCATCGCATACATCTTCGGGTTTTGTCGTTTACAAATTAGAATGTCATACTACGATGATACAACAAATCCAACGTAACATAACTTACCGAGCGTTCATGTTCTACGCGGCTCTTGTCCACAGCTTTTGCATATGGAATTTTGCATAAATAAATGAGCAGAGGTAAATAATACTATGAAAGGACGCTGTTGAAGCAATGATGAATTGAAGAAAGTCGCCAGTCATTAATTAGAACCGTGTAAAAGTAAAGCGTACATAATTAGAACCTGGCTAGTGACAGTAGAATGATGCCGTTTGTGGTCAGACGTAAAAGCGACTTTCAGAGCAGAACGCATACCTTGAACGGCCTCGAATAACCTTGCGCCATAGGTTGTTGCACTGATATGTGATCTGACTAGTACTAGACCATGCAAAGAAAATGATACTGCGGGCTATGTGACAAGAAACAGGTTCGACTTACCTGTATTTGTAAAGTATTTTAAAGACGTTGATTAGAAACCAGAATTTGCATATTTGAAATTACATGGGAGTTTAAGAATCCAGTAGGAAAAGAACATTTTTACCAAATGAATAAGTTTATGACTGCAGTTCTACTACTTCCGACGATATTATATTTTAATGCCCACAGAAACAATCTCTATTTTAGAATTCACAATGCCAGTTGACAAAAATCCTTTGTTTCATGTACTTAATCGCGAATCTCCCATGAAGGTGCATTTGATATTATGTTTACCGTTCCCGGAAAAGGGCAAGCCAACTTCCCTGGACGGAGGATGTCTTGGGTGGTCATAAAGGAGACCGCTCTATGCCACTTAACCCGGCCGGGAAGTAGCGTTCTGCGAGATTCATAGTCGCGGTGATAATTAAGCCGCGTTATGATGCATCGTTCCCAGCTCGACGATGCATCACGCACAGTAGATGATAAACGAACGCGAAGCATGCCGGTTGTCCCCTACGCCGGATAAAACACGCTCCAAGAAATCTGGAAATAGAAGGGACGACTCGAACCGAAAGGATTTACGATTCGGATCTCGTGGGTCTCTTCAGGAATTCGCGATTAAATTGCGTGGAAAATAATAATGCGTGTGACTACCGTGAGTAAAGGATAAATGGGGGATAGAGGCTTGTAATGACCTGGGTTGGTCTGTCATTATTCTTCATGAAATGAAACTTCATCTCTATTATTGGATTAGTGGGAAGGAATGTCAGTCTAGAAAAAACATCCTTGTTTATTTAACATTTAACTGTTATCGGTATATTACTATTTCACTATTTTGTTAGGTATTATTTTTATGCAGTATGTCAGTTTCATCTTAGACATGACTGTCCATCACGGAATCAAGTCTCAATAATTTAAAGCTCCACCGGAAGTATTCGCATAAATCTACTTACTACAGGAAATATTTTTCATGCATATCACTGAATTTATATCGAATCTAACGTCGTGCAATACGGTTGATGAAAACAAGATTTATATATATAGTTATGGTTTACGTCTATCGTTAAAGTTGCTTTCCATTCTGTGCCAATTTCTGAGTTCATTCACGATTCACAAATGTGAACTGAACTATTCAGAAATTCAAATGGATTTTCCAAAAATAATGGATAGAATGAGTAATGGAGTTTCCAAAATTAATTGAATAACATCCTATTCATCGTTGACGTAAATTTTTGTTCAGCTATTCACTATGATAAATCAAGTGCGATAAAGAGATTAGTCTCCAGGCAAAAAATTAATTTTTATTCACGATGAGAAAGTAATATACATATAGTTCAGTATGGAAGTTATGATTCAGAAAATGATATTGTTGGTTACAGTTCCTTTGCTCGACGTCTTGCCTTTAGATAATCACTGTTCATTTACGGTTTGTCTTTAAACGCGAAAATTATGACCGTACAGTTTACTTAGCTGCACATTATACAGTTTATATCTGGTCATTCCTTTGGTGATCTCCTTGAGAAATATGCATATAGAAACATGAAACGTAGGTACTTCATTTTTAAGCTCGTACAATTTCCTTGGAGCTTCGGCTACCAGGTTTCTGTTTCCAATTTACATCTTCAAAATAGATTCCTGCAAAAGAATCACGTGGAAAATGACCTCTCGAATACACTTTGAAAACGCAAATCCGTCTCTCGGTCTCTGTTCGTTGAACACAGGAGAAAAACAGAAGCAGCACGTGTACTTACACGCAGTTTTCCATCGCGTTGAACTACATGACATTTGGCAGCGAAACGGGTAGCACTGGTAGCAGAAATAACATCATAGAGAAAGAAGAATCGAACACGTTATGCAACGAAGTTTACGAATTCTCCTTATTTTTATTATTTCTTCTCTCGCGAACACGCGCAACGATTCCTTCAGACTCCGTCGCGACAAGATATCGTGTTTAGAACGAACCGCAAGGCAGTGTTGAGAACAGGGCGTCTCTTCTTACCGTGACAAATTGTCGCCAGAAACTCGTTAATTCGACACCGGTACAAAGTTTACGCCTGTTGGCACGTTTTCGACACCTGGCACAATTTCTTTGGCCCGCATAACCGCGTTTGTTTCGCTTTTCTTCCGCCGATCGCGTACACGATCCAAAGATCATTTGATATCAAACATTGTGTGAACCACTTTTTATCACAATAACAAGCATTCCTGAAAGTTCCGCTTAGAATTTTGATGTCTGACATATTATCCTTACTTATTTTACTTTGCTCATTTCCGTTTCCATAACAATATTTCACGAATTCTAGAATTGATATAAGATTTGCTTTAAACAAACTGGGTAGCCCCTGTTGACTCACTACAATCTGTAAATATTTGCACTAATACTACATTAATGATTCTTATTTCTCATTTACGTATTGTTCTAGTTGTTTCACAATAATCTAAGCAGATCTAGCTTTCGCAGGTATGCGCAAGGGAAATTGATCGCCAGTTTCACCAAGGCTCCGAGTATTTATTGTTTAATCTACGACATTGCTCAATGTCTTAATGATGAAACAAACAATTGTTGGCAAATATTCACCTAAAATCTAACTATGAGACAAACACGTGCCAACTGGGATTACCATTTTTTTTATATTAAAATTACGATTGCTTGAGTGTTGGAGAATCAGGTAGTTAAAGTGATTAATTCATTTTGTAGATTCTAAATTGCTAGTCATTATTTAATGGCTCATCGCATAAAGAATTTGTATTTTGCTGTTCGTTGCAACAAATGTAAATATTTCAAAGATGAAAGACACTTCAAAAGATATCAAAGTATACTAAAAAATAGACAAATACAGAACGATTCATTTTGTATTAGGAGCATAAAAGTTCTATTACATTATTTTACTTGGAGTACTTTTTTATTTAATCTGTACATCGTCAGAATTTTTCTTTAAACAACAATTATTAAAAAAAAAATTGTAAAAGACTGTAATTAGTGATAAACTTGAGAAAAAAAAAGCTTGTTCCAAATGAGAGATGGACCAGTGAGCCCCGGTTAGTTCAGACCTTAACAAAGTCGTTGCACTTGAGTTCGGGAGCAATGTACTTAACAAAGATTCGAAGTATGCATCAAAACTGGTAGGATGGAAGGCTAACATAAAGCTTCCGAGCAAATAAACCTTGCAACAGTATTACTCTCGTTCCCTCGTCGAAACACGAGCCAGGGTTGGGGGGGAGGCAAAGAACGGAGTGGTTCCTCTCGAGTAGCGCCAGATAAAAGAATTATAACCGTGAAATCGCCTTTCGGATCGCGAAGTTCGCTCGCGTTTAATCCCCTCGGATGGTTCTCTTCGTCGAAGAAACTGAAAAGTGCCGAGAAGAATCACGAAGGAATATAGTAGCACTTCGCTCGCGGAGGATCGTTCGCTTGGACGAAAAGTTGCCAGTAGCAAAAATTGTTACCCCACCCGAATGAACTCGCCCGTATTTTTAACGCGGACACGCTCGAAAACGTGGTCCGGTACGTTGAACAGTTCGGTGGCAGCTGGCTCGCTTTATTTTTTCATCGCCCCTCAGCGTCAATATTATTATTGGCTCGCTACCCGCCAGAATCGCGCGAGTTCCTATATGGAAGCGAGTCGAAATATTACCGGTGAATGAAAGTTTTTTTTACAAACAATACTTTAATCCGAAGTTCATTTGCCTTTAAGAAACAGGAGATTAGCTAGGAAGTGGAAAGATACGGGTGTTTTATTATCTGGAATGAATATTTAATTCTGAAATTTGTCCCGTCAATAATTGTTAAAAATCTCAATCACAGTGGTGGATGTTCATGTACAAAGCAACACCTCCTCAGGCTTCTTCTTATAAGATTCTGAGGTCTTTGATCTTTAGTCCGTGAAACGAGTTGCTGTAAGAGCGTTCTGAAAAATACAGGCGCGAACATCGCCGCTATTTCGATACGTCTGATCGATTCGCGGGCGTATTTTCAGATTCTGCACGACCTTGTGCGATCAGAATACTTTCGTACTTCCCTACTCGTACGCGAATGTCATTCGCTTCGCCGGTAAAAAAAGAACTAGCCGGCTTCTGTCCTGTAATCTTCCGCCTTCCCATTTCTTTGTTCCTCGATACTTCTTCAGGCAGCGTTAAGAAAAAGTTGGACGAACTTCAGATTCATAAATATTTCACGATTCATGTGTATGTCTATTTTTATTTCCTGTCACTTTGAGAAATTTTCATGACTTTCTTTAAAAAATATTAACAAGCTTTTGATATACTTTAAGTAAATTTTTATTATTCACAACTACATACATCCTTTCGTGCAAATTAATTTGAGTTAACAACTGAATCAAATACAGTAGGTGCAAGAATTGCATGACTGATCTGGATTGACTGGACGTAATCCAGTGTGTCGATTTAATTTAAATTTAGCGTCGATAATCCTGAGATGGGTTCTTGTAGCACCTATGAGAGTGATCATGAAAAATACAGCTCGAACGAGTTTAGCAGTTGTTTAATCTTTCATTTTCCATATGATTGAGCAGCTGTGATCCTCTGAAAAATTGCGTATGATACTAAACGAAATCTGTAGTCTGTTTTCACGAATTGATGTTTACGATTAACGTTACTGGTATACATATGTTGGTATAGGTATCAAAATGATTTCGGGGAAGAATTTTGCAAATAGTTTCTTTGAAACTTTGATTATTTGTCGCATTTATTTAAGGGATTCCAAGAATTTTGATTCATCGATATTTACCTTGTAATTTTTAAAGTATTTAACAAAATATATCGTAGAAAATTTCCGACGTTCAGTTGGAAATTCCCATATTCTATTCATGTCTCTGTTGCGCATCAATACATCTTGAATATATTCAGTTTAGCCTTGAAAGTAAAATCATCTAGATTCACTTGAACTGATAGATCAATTGCATTTCTGATGAAATATGCGTAGTCATAACCGTCGTACAAGTAGGCTGAAACATTTTTCCACTTCGCTTCCAAACTTCATTGATTCATTCTGCTATCAATCAGTCAATCAATATCTTTATTTCGACCACGTAAGTCTGCAAAGAAAGAGACTTGATTTGCAATCTTACTCACAATCATCCACAAACTTAATCTTTACCTTTGATTCATTCTATTAATGTTTCAAATACTTTTGTAGAAATTACTCTAAAACTATTAAAAATTAATTGTGTAGTGTTACAATTCTCTGAATGTGAATGCACTTCTCACGAGGAAGGCGGTAAAAAGAAAGTGAGCAGTTATGTAGAGCAGTGGGTTAAATTCATATCATTGACATTCAGTGTTGGTTAATCGTTTATATAAACGTTTCGTTCCCAATGCTCATCACAGTTTGCATTGTACATTTATTTTCTTATTACACATATACTATTTTATTGTGTTAGACATATAAAGTGCAAATAATATTAGAAATCGACTTCTTATTATTCTCATTCTTATTGATACATGAGAAGACTTTGCGAAACCATTCTTTTACGCTTTCATACAAAAATTCCATTGGACCAAGAGATGAATAAAACGCAGAATCACAGAAATTACATCCAGTTTATCTGAAAGAGTATATGAACGGCAAGGTGAGAAAAATCGTCCTCGGTAGCCCAGGGCCGAACCTCGACAAAGAGTCACACGAAACCGTGTTCTCGCGTGGCCGTTCACAAAGCGCGCATATATACGCATGGAATTCTATTTTTCCCACCTTTTGTCGACCGAATTCATCGCGGCGTGAAACGATACCTGGAAGACGCAGTTCGTCGTTGCTCTCCCTGCAGGTAATGGGAACAAACTTCCGGCCGTGAATAAGCGATCGAGAGAAAGAACGGGCCATTGTCAGCGACACGCGACGACTGGAACTTTTTATACCGCAGAACAGCGGGAATCTCAATGAGATGCAGTGAGTCAGTCAAGCGTGTCAGTCATGGTAATATGTAAATACAATAAATAGTCGCGCAGGAGAAACTTTAATCGCTATCGCAGTTTCGTTTCCCGCAGTACGCGGGCATACGTATTTTCGCATTCCATTCCGCTTAGCATTGAGCGCACACGGCGCGGCGACGTGACACACGCACGTCGCGTCGTTAACGAGAAGCCTTGCTCCGCATTCTGTCGCCGAATCCATCTCGGAACGCATCTCGGATGCATTCGATACGCCTTCTACGCGTCCGTTTCTCTCTCTCCCTCTTCCCTACGACAAAATTAATAGTCCTCGAGGACGCATCGCATCGGCCGGTGGCGTGTCTAATATCGTCGACGGGCTAAATGACAGCCGGTCGTCGTATGACGCGAATCATTTGATTGTCCGTCACGCGTCGATAGTCACCAGTCTCTGCTACTGTTTCGGAGTTATTGCAGTTACTTCTTTCTAACTCGTTCCAATAATGGAGGAAGAGGACTTGCCGGAAGATGCCTCGGATGAAGATGCGGTAATACGAGCATAATTTAACTGTTTTAATGAAGATTCAATCGTTCATGTTGAATTGAATAATATTTAGAATGTTACTCTTACTTACATTATGTGTTAGAATATATTGTTACTTACTTTAAGGATGTTTAGGCTATATACTTAAACAATGCTAACATGTTGAATTTGTTATTATAGATTCCTATTACTAT
>NW_017148873.1:218489-269891 GCF_001652005.2 Ceratina calcarata | reverse complement strand
ATACTTAATTGGATATTTCCTTCTATACTTTTTAACACGTAGCTATTTATTATTAGCATTGTTCTTCCGACGTCTGATTTCTTTTTAATTATAGGAAATCCGTTTTTCTAAAGTACATAAAATTTTGGGATTGGCTGTATAGCCAATACATCCTTAAAAACGAAGGAATCCAAGCAAAATGTCGATAAATATCCATGAGTATTGTAAACATGATTTAGTACTTTACAATCGTGATTCATGTATGATGGAGTATGAATAATTGTTTGACCGAGGAGTTATCTAAGGCTATCATTGAAGAGGTCATTGATTCGTCTCTTCTATAACAAAATCTCTTTAAGTGAATTTAACTAAGAGTTCCTTCAGATTCTTTTTGTACTACTTTCTGTTTCAAAAGGAGGCTAGGAAAATTGTTTCTGTGTGCATCGGATTTAGTCAAATCAGATTTGTGATTCATTATCGCGATAGCACATGCCGTGATTCAAAGTTGATACCTTTCGCGAATGCAATAATTATTCCTTCCCATGCTTTCTTCCTTTGTTAGATTAAACAAACGCTCGTTATCAAGGTATCTTCCATCTGTAATGATGTACAGGGAATTCCAACAATGTGTTGAAAAGTTCTTCTGAACTTGATTGCGTTGAAATTCGTTTTCCCAGTCGATTAAACGGCAGGAACGGTTTGTCATAGTTGAATCAATACGCGTTGGCTCCGATAAATTTGTTCGCCGAGCCGGGCACGGTTTTGCTTGGACCGATCACGATCGCCGGACCAGTTTGCCACCCATGCGTGGGAAACTGACTCACGAAAAGGTCACTACCTGTGTACTTTTCCCTCCGGCTTCGTTACGATGCATTGTTGTTTGCGCTGCTGCGTGCAATTAATTAGCTGGCTTCCGGAGTCTGACCCAGCCGGTTGTTCGAAATGTAGTATCGCGAACGTCAAAACGGTGCCATTCTGCCTTTTTTTTTGGACGTTATTTCTAATAACTACGCGGATGCAAAATGATTTGATTAGGTAGCTCGTGCGAGAACAGGAATTGGAAATGAGGTTTTTATGAATCGATTCGAAAAACCTGACAACCCAATGTTTGCTTTAGAAATGAAACGAGATACTAAGAATAGAAAATGATATTGCGTAAATATTAGTCACCGGTATTGGGCAATCAATATTAGCAGTTTTATATCAATAATTATGTTGAATTATGCAGTTTATTGTTCGTTTCATACTGACAATGAACAGCTGAATTGCAGTATCGATCATTAATTATGATATTTAAGATAAAAATCATGCAATGTATCTTCCTGAATGATTTTCTTCAATATTTGGTTACTTGATATTTAAATGAAAAACTTGAAAGTACTGTTCGTTAGTATTTCTATAATTTTAGTAAAACTCAAAGGTTAATTCTTCGGTAGCTTGCGAAAGCAATATTATTAGTTATCGACGTAATGACGCAAATGTGCGATTAAATAACTGAACGTTGGCATTTAAAATGACATTTCAGCCAATGTATGTTGAATTTACTCTACCTAATACGAGTAGATTCGTTTTTAATGAAAGACAAATGTAAAGTCATACATTTTATATTGAATGTTGGATTTGGCAATAATTACTAATTGCTTATCGGATATTGAATTATCTTATTTAAGTACAAGATTGAAATTGTTCGAAGATTAAATGGCATCCTTATATTTATTAGAAAATTATGTTTAATTCGTATCATCTTGGATTGTTTACTAGTGGAACAGGTAGAGGAACATCTGTTAGCTGTTCAACAGGCATCTTCGATGTCTTTATTTGGCTATCCTTCAAACGTTTAATTTTGTCCCACGTTGCACAATTGAATGCTAATAATAAATTGATTGAGTTAATGCACTCTCCTTTACTATCGCGTTGCATAAGCACTAGTAACATAGTCAGAATATTAAGTTGTAGTACTATGATATTCATATACGTTTTCCACACACGATGTGAATGTTCTGTTTGCTTTATTTTTTACAAATATCAATTTCTCAAATATAAATACTGCTGTCATTGAGATTAAAAAATAAAATAAAAATTATTTTTTAATCAATTTAAGAAAAGAATTAATATCTAATAGAAATACGATCTTTCTGCAAGCAAATGGGCTATAATCATTAGACTTCGGATTTTATGCATTTATACATAGAGAAATGGAATGTACAGGAGATATATAAGTACATACATTCAATGTCCAATGATACAGAATATCAAGAGTGAAATCTATATTATGATTTTTAAAATACAGAAGAGATTCCTATTTAAATTTTTCTGCATTGACGTCGCAAGTATTTTATTTTCCATAAAAATCTGCAGTCTACTAATTATATATTTCCCATTAATGATAGGATAAAGTATGCAACATTGAACAATTACATTTCAAGAAATAGCTTCACGTCGGCAAACAAATTGCCGCTCGTTCAGATCCGAGTGATATCATCTCGCATAATCGCGGAGTGACCTCATCGCACCTACATACTTACCTGCAGTTAGGTAGAAATACCGCGGAAATCTCAACATCTTTCACGAATCGCGTCTCTTCTCGCCGATGAAAGACACTCATTCCACCTGCCCGTCCCCAGCATTCTTTCAAACGATTAACGCACCGCACACATCCAGCTACTTTCTTGCGCCATTTCATGATCGATAGCGAATGCTCATTACCTGTCGCCCATTACCTTGCGTATCGTTATTTATCTATTCACGTGTTTTACTGTATATCGCCTTCTTGTTTTTGCTTCGTCCAATGTTTACTCGTAAGAAATGTAAGTTTCATAGACTTGCTTGTTGTAATTATTGGATCTTGTTAGGCCGTCCAGTTTTTGTTCCGAGTGAAAGCTCATTAGATAATGCTAATACTTTACGTCAGATATCCACTGAGATTACTTAACTGCCTATTTTGTGGTACTTTGTGCTATAAATAATTCTATGTCACTCTTGCGATCTTGCATTGGAAATAATAATTGGACAAAACAAGTTTCCAATGTCTTCTTGAGTTTTATTACACTTTAAATATCAATGTTCATTAATCATCCTAAGAGTTTTCATAAATTTTCATTTCAAACTGTTTACTTTATTAATAATTTGATATGTACATAAAACGTACTGTTAGTTTTCACGTTTTTCAAAAATTGGCACACGCGTTCAAGGCTCCATTTATGCTAATTGCTGCGAATGATAAGTCGACTCGAGTGTCGGGTTTTAATTACTGGTAACGACTCGGTAACGATTACGGCTGCGTTTTTCCGAGTGAGAACGGTGAAAAAGCCAGTCCGTCCGTGTAAGGAGCACACTTTACCAGTGAAAGTCGTTTTGAACGCGATCGTCGTTGGTTTGTACACTTTGCTATTCGCCGTGTCGCACAATACCACCACATACACCGTGTATGTAAGCAGTTGTGTGGACACGGCGCGCGGCACGATCCTCTCATCGAGCTTCCAGCATAAAAGTCAGTTGTTTAGTAGCGCTCCAGCTCCAGAGGCCTCGTGTTTCTTAGTCCGCGTGCCACTCCTCTCACCGGCATCTCCATCCGTCTAATCTCTTTCACCTTACTCTCGATAACTCAAGTTGCATCGTCTGTGAATCGTGTTCTGTAAGTAATTCGAGTTTTATACAAAATTTAGTGACGTAGTGTATAGAAACATCGAAAAACACAAGTTAATCATTTAGAAGGCAAATTATTAAAGTTCAAGGTTTACTTTGAAATTTATTTTGAAGGATTACGACCTGTTTGGTCAGCTAGGAGAATGGCCAAAATCCGCCGTGCACGAATCGGGAGAAAATTTTATCGCATCTGTTCGCGACAATATTCGTAATAGAATATCCATTATACGCGTTAGTAATAGGAAAACGTTAATTAAAAGCAAACAGTCCGAGGCATTGTTCACTGGAAATTCTAAACAATGCAATAGGCGATTAAAGTATCCGGCTAGCGAAACAAATTAAATAAATTATGAGAGGAGAAGAAACATAATAGGCCTGGTCATATTCGTGTATAACGCATCGTGCATTATTCATTTCGTTCCCTATCATGATTATCCACAATCGAGACAAAAAGAAGGAAAGTGCATGCGCGTAAGGGCATCCTTAGTATCGTTATTGAGCTTCACAATTCTTAAATTAACAGAATAAAGTCCAGATTTTAAGAACATCCGACTTATGTTTCTTAAATCTATTCGCAGCTTTTCAACCATCCTTGTAATCGTGCCAGTTTGATTCAATCGGTTGTTATTGATGGACGAAATAACACATCCATCTCCAATTCTATGACAGCCTGTCTCTATAATTGGTAGCGTGGTTGCATTCCACGCGACGGGACGGTCGCAAAAGAAGAGAGTACCATTAATTAACGAGCGGCCAATATTTGTGCGTGTCGCGGTGGTTTCGCGCGATGGTTATTGTAGCGGTCGGTGCGACATAATAGTAACACGGGATAGAACAGCCGTGTCAATTAATTATACAAATGTCTCAATCGATCAAACGCGCAGTAGGTGCTCCTGTTCTTCGTGTACATAAACGCTTCTTCGATTTGTATATAAAATTCGCGCGATACGTTTTGGTATTATCAAAATGAAATTCTTTAAGACCTGCGGTGTTTTTCACGGAACTCTATGAGATGCTATATTTATAAGTCACGCGCGAATACCGGAAGATCACGGGCGACGATCGCTGACCTGCGACAACCGACTTGGTCATGGATAAAGAACCCTCGCTGTGAATGACTCGCGAAGAATAGTAATCGTGCAATAGTGATAGAATAGTAATGACGAATCGTGAATTCGCAGTATTCCTCTGTTTACGAGCTTAAATTCTTTCAGACAACTTCTTGTCTGGTGCAAAAACACGCATGCATACGTTAAATACTTGTCACGATTATACGACATTATTGAAAAAACGTAATTACGTATCAAAGTGGAATTTCTGAAACGCGATGCTATTGTAGTAATTTCTTAGATACGTATAATCTATCGATACGACAGAAGATTATTTTTAACAAACAGGTCTATCAAACATCGTTATCTGGAATTTGCATTAGACATTGTTCGACGTCGACGATCGTTAATCTTAATGACGATCATAGATAAAGCACGTGTCATTATGATATATGTATCAGTATTAATATATTTAGAGACCTTTTTCAAGTAGCCACGATTACAGTTAACGATCAATTTTCTAAAACGAACTCGTGAGAGAAGAAAAATGTGTTCGTGCAACTAACCGTCTCAACTTTCAATTTAAGTATTTAGCTCGACACACTTCCGGCCATAAAACACGTTAATAGATGTGACCAGCAGCTACAATTTAGAGAGAATCGGGGATAAAAAGAGTTGTTTCTTTTAAAACCTCGTTCCTACTAAATTGCTGCCACTAATGAGACGAAATAATATCAGTTACTTAATTAATCCTACTTCTAAGAAGGCGTTCTGTACTTAATTGACCACTTCATTTAGATTTTTTGTTGGAATTTAAAAGTTAATGGACGATTAAAACGAATTACAGTATCCCAGTTTCCTATTTCTAAACTAAACATTGTAATACTACAATTGACTTGCATTTTTTAGAATCATTTTCAAAATTATTTATTTGAATTGAAATTGATTATTTTCTACTGATTTACATGAATTAAACAAATGGAATTTATGGATATGTGTTCCATACCGAACAATTTCGATAAAAAAACGAAATTTCGTCGTTCACGTAAATGAACACTGTCCGAAAGAGAAAGAACGTTCTCTGGATGGCGACAAATTGAAAAATCGACACGATGACCTGGATCACGTTGCCCAAATCAATACACTTTCACGACGGCGGGACCTTTCCGTACATTCAGAGCGGATCGGGCTCGATTAGTGTCCTTGGTCGGTCGCCAATCAGGATCTGTTTAGCCGGAAACCAATGCTCGCGACGCGATGCGTTGATCGTTATTTTCAAAACGTTCAAATCGATTGCAGAACTATGAAAAGCAAATGGATGGTTAATGTGCGTTGCACAACACTTTCCAACGTGATAGTCGTCGCTGCAGTTAGAATTGACCTTCCTCAACGATTTATGTAATGCCTATATTGAAAAGAATTACGTGCAGACTGATTGAGGCAATCATTGGAATCATCTGAAATCTAAAAGTGGAGGCCTTTTATATGCTGGAATGTTCACTTGTGAAGCTTTATAATCATGCTCGTTCCCTACCTTGAGAACCTTCGTTTCTATTACGCTTGATATTTAAATTAATATCTGGAAAATATTAATTCTGTACATTCCTCGAGATAAGATTCTTCTGTACATAAACTATTCCTTTCGAATCAGTAGTCAGAGAAGAGCCGTAAGAATCTAAACTTATCTCGCGGATAAGCAGCTTCGCAAGTGTCCACATTTTTTTCACTTAACAGAGATTGCACTTTATCCGCGTATAAATTTTCTCAAGCCAATTGGCGCCACGTTTCACCGAGCACAAAGCAATGATCAAACCGAAAAAGAAGCAGACCCGATCCGAAAACGTCACTTTCACGTTTCACCCTGTCAACGAGCATTTCTCCGTTCAATGAAGCATCACATTATAATGAATTACTCCTGGGACGCGGGTCTAGTAACGAGCCAATTAGTTTTTCAAAGTTGAACTAATTAGGAAAGGGTTGGGTGGCTCGAAAAACACGATCGCCGCGCTGCATCCTATCATTAACTCCATCCGCTCGATGAAACCTCGGACGCGGTACAGAATATGTATATGATACTCTTTCGAGCATCGGCTCGTAGCGACGTAACGGTCGTTAAAATCCGCAGTACCGTGACGACGGCTGCAGCAACGGTTCTTGTTGCAGGATGAACCATTTCCAGCCGAGCGATAGTTCAGTTCAACGGCTGCCGCTATCCATTTCGTGAAACAACAGGTTGTGCCACGACATCAGATCAGTGTAATAGCCTTGCGTAATACGAGTCATGTAATATGTGGCAGATATTTCTCATTTAAAAGCATCTAAACATGTCTGCTTCTTTTAAGAAAAGCAGATTTTATTTTTAGAGGTGCACTTGAGAACTTGAGGAAATCATGAAAATAACTCTTTTAGAATATCCTTTCAGTTTAAATGTTACACAATTAATAGGAAGGAAATGGAACGTTTCATTCCAAACTTAGTTGCGTCTGGTACTGCCTGTTTAACTTTTACCTTCGTGTCAGCGTTCGGAAGTAATTCTAATTCGAATTCCTTGACATGCTCGGCAAAAAAGTTAGTCTGTTATGGAAGAGAGACGCCAAAGGAGTCGAATTTCCGATTTCTATGGATGGAAATTCGAGTTGGTCCAGTTCGTGGAGCTTGCCACATGCAGTAAAGAGAAATGCATCGTGACTGCATGTATTATTGTGAACCGATCAACTTTGATTAAATGACAACGAAATCAGTACAAGTGGCAAATATTTAAAATTCATTTTCCACATACCTTCTAATATTTTTTAATACTATTAATTTTCTATACCATATTTTATAAATTAAATTCTTAATGACGCAGAACATAAATATATCATTGATTGGATAAGCAAGTTATTCTATTTCAATACAGTAGATTGACTGGGAGATATGATTACGCGTGGGTAGTGAATAATCGTGATCACTCCCAAGGATATCATTGATCCTCAATAACGCGTGTGCGAATAATATGCGAGATCTCGATGGAATACCGTTGAAATCTAACCATCCTGAGATGTGCGCAACGACCGTCTGCACTTTACCGATTAACTCTGAAGACCCCAGGAGTCCGCGTTTCGCAACTTCACGTCTGACCATAGAAGGCTTTTACCTCGACTCCTGACGCTCTGTTTATCAAAACTCGTCAATATATTCTGTTAATTGAGAGCCGCCGACGTCACACTTGCTCCGTATTTAGATGACGTTGGGGACTGTTTATATCGTTTCTCAAAGAACTAGTTAGTTATTGATCTATACATGGTAACTTGATTCGAACGCTTGGACAATTGTACACTTCCTACTATTTATTTAATATTTATGAAGTCCATAACGCTGTGAATGGACAGATTTCTGTAGTAAAAGTTTATCGAAACGCTTGGCATTTTAACGATCGATATTTCATAATCTCGAAGGTTGTATAATAAGATAATAGTTGTATTGTTTAAGATTTTCCCATGAAATTTTTCATCACGAATGAATGAATTATTGGTTATTATGTGAGTATCAGTGTAGAATGTTATTTAAGCATTTCATCACCTGTGCACTACTTCTATCCTGAGATGTTTGGTTGTTCTCCTACTGAATGTTCTATTCACGCTACGGATCATAACGTTACGTTAATTAATAACGACCTGTTCAAAATATGTTAAACGCGTTTCTCGGGTACCGTTCCTAGCATCTCTTCGAATTCCTTTATGCACGATGTCACGAATTCTGGTTCGTCTGACTGAAAATACCGTCTTTATGGGTTCGTTAGGCGCGCTTTTGAGGAAACATGCTCCTCTAATTGCGTGCACGGTCCATTAGCGCGCTCTACGACCAATTCGCAGGATGAATCGTCTCGATTGTGGACTCTTCTTCTTCTGTGGCCTTTACCGATACTTAAACCGGCCTAATTTTGGGATTCCACTTAACTCGAACAGAAGTTACAAACTCGATGACCGCCTATCAGGGTCGAAACAAAGTCTTCTCTATCGTGTTACGCAACGTTGTTAGCGCGGGTTCAGGTACACTTATGGCTAATGAGTTTGAGGCAAGAGTATTGGTAAAGTGATTAAAGATCGGTGAACCGGCGTTGCAATTTTCGTGAAGTTTCGTAAATGCCGATTTAATTAGTATTAATGTACTATTAAATACTTAGAATGATCAGAAAAAAATGGTTAAAAATCCTGGTAAATTAAATGGAAATACTAAGGTACTTTTTTTATAACTCAACATTTTCTCGAAAGTAATTCATTATTTATAGATAACTATTAAGCGATTTTATTATTAGATACAGTGATAAGCGAGGCATCAGAATTTCTCGCGAACAGGCACTCCCCTGTATTTCTTTCTTCGTCTTCTTGTTCCTCGTCTATTTGTTCCTTTTACAAAGAAGCTTTCACCCAAAGGTTCTCGTGAATTCAAACGGTAGGTCGTTACGTGCGTGAAAATATTACTGGCGTGATCCGCCCGGACGGAAAGAGATTCCCCTTTTTTCGTGGCCGTGAAAGTAAGCCGAGTGGGTTTCATTTGGTTACGCAGAAATAAACCTGCCACAGCACAGG
Organism: Ceratina calcarata; assembly: GCF_001652005.2. Taxonomy (NCBI): domain Eukaryota; kingdom Metazoa; phylum Arthropoda; class Insecta; order Hymenoptera; family Apidae; genus Ceratina; species Ceratina calcarata. The sequence continues at coordinate 260,647 of NW_017148873.1, read as the reverse complement.
AAACCGTCCAGACTAATTACCAAACAGATTTCTCGCGATCAGTGAGAGCACGCGCGTTATTTGGAGCACTGAAAGTTTCAGATCTGATCGATGATTGGAATAGATGGTATCCGTGTACAAATCTTAATTGATTTCATTTTCTCTATCTTCCTGTTATTCATAGAAGGTATGACGAATAATGTTTGCATTACAAAAGAACGGGATGTTCTCTTGTATCATCTGAGTGTGCTAATGATCTGATATAACTTGCATCCTGTTTAAAAATTACATAAGCACGAGAAGCATGAATGTGAAAATTGAAAAAATAGTAATGGAACAAGAATTCTGGTGAATACATAAAATTAGTTTGCGCTTCTTCTTATAGATCCGTACTATAGATCTTCCTTTTGACAGGCTTATTCATATAGCGCTATAAATGTTGTTTACATGGAGGTACTTCGGTAAAAAATGAATTCTATCATTTTTAACCAGGACTAAGTATTGTGGGCGAAGCTGCGACAGAGAATGCTAGTTATTAATAAGAATTCTTTTAATTTCCAAAAATTATTTTATATTCTATAGAAATTAATAGAAATTTCCTCGATACTTCAAAAGTATCCAGATTCCCGATCGTGCACGCGTTTCAGTAGTGGAGCCAGATATTAAGTTGCCATATTCTCCTGCGAGCGCAGGGGTGTAATCATTATTAATGCGGGCCTAGGTCACGGGCGGCGGATCGTCTTTGGAGGCGGTTAGTTAGCTCGCGGGAAGGACAGTGGCCGCGCTCGCGCTCACTATAAATAATCATGGCGCGAGGATGGCCAAGTATAGACTGTTGGGTGTGTGCCAGCCTGCGAGGAGGCCTCAGCTATTTTTGAGGCTACGAAACGCGTGATAGACGCTCTCTATTCAAACTGCACGACTGAACCGAACGACGGAGACGGCCATCCGGACCATGCGCTTTCTTTCCCAGCTAACACGCTTCGGTTTTCTCACTCGCTTTTACGTTACGTACGATATGATTACTGGTCTTCGCGCGACCTTGATCAGAACTGATATATCAGTTGTTATCAGAGATTTGGAGACTCATATAACTTGAAATTGAACCAGTCGAATTACATTTTTTGAAGTATTTATAACAAAGATTAAATACATATTTTTAATTTCGAATGTGGTAGGATGTGAATATGAAAATCTACTTGAAAAACCGAATGCGATGCTCAACCGCTGGCGACTGTCGAAGTACTGAACTGCTCCTCCTTTTATATCTCCGTGATCCCCCTCCGAGATATCTCTACGGAGCTATAAAAGGAGGAGCATCGCACAGAGTTTAGAAATTAGCTTCCTTTGGAAATTGTCCTACGTATTCGTATCTTCAATGCATGGACAATTTAGCCATACTCAAAAGCAGTTTTATTTGAATTAAAATTACTTGCAGTTGCATTGTAAGTCTGACTACTGGCATCATTGAAGCAGCAAAATTGAAACGATAATCGATGAAATACCTCGTTTCTACCATTTTCCGTCTTGTTAGCTCTGAGGACAGATTTCTTCTGTAGTAGGCAATTTTAAACATACAACTGATTACACACGTATACATAATGCTGTTTTAATTATAAGATTTTATCTAGAACATGTATTAGTGATTTACTGCATAAATGCATGTGTCAGTAAGTCAGTAATTACTTTCGCAAGTATCAAATAGGACCAAGGGTAAAAGCGAAAATGGTAAATGTCTGTTCACTTTTTCGCAACTCGTGAATCTCGTACTGTACGTATATGGTCGTGTTTTGAAACGACCGCCGCGGATGCTACATCAACGTCAATACCTGCGCGACGCTAGACGCGCAGAAACTTTCTCCATGGGTTAGCATCACTCCTATACTCCGTTCAAACTAACACTGGGCAAGGTTAGTGTCAAGTTGCATCAATTGATAAGTCAATGGAAAGTTTTCTGTTTTTATATTACAATTATTCGTATCGAGTAAATGTTCCTCCTATTTAAAATATCGTTTCGTCCCGGTCAAATATCAGGAAGTTGGTTTTAACATATTCACCGATTTATTTCGTTTCGTTCCACTTGTTCTTTGTTCGAATATGGTATAAGCGTCAAAGGGCGCTGCCGCAATCAGCCGCAATCGGTGAACTGGTCAGTAAAGTGTGCGTTTGTCGTGCGAAGTGGGTGAGGTGTTTGGTCGCAAGCGATTCGCCTAATTTCCCTCAACAGAAATTCATTATCAATCGTAGTCCGTCGCCGCAAACGATTCTTTTTTAACAAGTAAGCCCTCGTTTCTCGTTCGTGCGTTAATTTCTTGACCGCTCCAACGCGGATCTCCGTTTAGCGTAGCGTTGGTTTGTCGATTTGGCAGATGAGTTGTCAATGAAAATCGATCCCGAATTATGTGGGCCAAAGGGCATCAGCCGCATTGGACAGTTGCCGAATTTAAATGCAACTTCTCGATTTACTGGTCGTTCGATCAGGAACACTGGCCTGCGTGTACTCTTGGGCGCAGTGATGAACGTGTTCTGTGACGGGCTTACTTCACCGATGATATTACGTCCGATCATAATAATTACTAATTCATTCTAGTTCCGATTCGATTTTACGATCGTCCGTTTAAGGCTCTGTCCATCTTGTTCGTTTGTTTTTAATTGTTCCATTGAACTTCGGGCGTGTTCCGCTCGCGCGGGTTTCAGGAGAGTGAAATTACTCACTATCATAACATTACGAAATTGATTCGATAAAATTTAAAAAGCTTTTAATTTGATCTAAGAAGATAGTGTTTCCGTACAATTAGAACGTGTTAGAAAACTAACATAGCTTAGTGTTAACAAAGAATCGTTAAATATTATTACTATTAGATATTTGCATTAATAATTTAACTAACGAAATGTCACGGAGATACTCAGTTGTTGACCAAGAACCATGGGAACCTTTGCAGACTTCTTCATCAACCAAAACGACCACTATGACAACTGCAGCTAAGTTATATGGGAAGGATTTAAGTGAATACGATGATGTGGACGTGGACGACTTGCTGGCACAACTTACGCCAGAAGAAATTAATATGCTTGCCAAGGAAGTGGATCCTGATGTAAGGAAATCATAAATTGTTATATTCAGTTTGATGTTACACGTCGTATTACTTTTACAGGATAGCTTTATGCCACCATCTCAACGTTGTAGCTATGAATGTGACAAGAGTCCAACAGGACCGCTAAATCGTAAGAAACTTATTGAACACATCAACAAACAAGCTTTAGAGACACCAGATATACCTGAATTAAAGCCTTATGTACCTGGTGTAATTAGAGGCAAAAAGGTAACTCGAGTTTTTATATTAAACATTTTATTTATTTCATGTATTCAGAGAGTACTCACATATATGTTTATGACCAATTTTCAGTGGGTCCCACCACCTCAAGAAACTGCGAAAGAAAAGCAGGCAGAAGAGCAAATTGCTATTGATCTTGGAGAAGAATATGAGCATGCATTATCTAATGCTACTCAAGAAGAAATTATTGATCTTGCTGGTAAATACCAGTTCAATGTGTAATAGCATATGTCTCAGTCATTGTACTCGTGATATTTAATACTCATTGCTTTTGCGCGTAGCTATTCTCGGATTTCATTCCATGATGAACCAAGACCAGTATCATGCTTCTTTATTAAATGCCGGCCAGCCCGTTGGTTTGGGTTGGGATGGCATTACGAAAGCTAGTCAACCAAAACCTTACCCAATGGATCCGCCTAATGATACAGACGTAGATGCTACTATCAAACAAGTTCGAGAGGACGACTCTTCTTTGACTGAGTTAAATTGGAACAATATAAAAGTACGTAAAGATGTGGTTATGAACGTAAGAAGTTACATACTTTGAATTATATGTGACGTAATTCATTGTTATTGCTTTGCAGAACATATCTGACGAAAAATTTATTCAACTATTTGAAGGACTGGAGATGAATACACATCTCGAATCTTTGAGTTTAACAAATGTGGGACTCACTGACAAGACTGCACAAAGGTTGGCAGAGGCCTTGGAGAAGAATTCTACGCTCAGAGTACTCAAGTCAGTATACCTTTGATCACGCGTTCATTTTCGTATCATACTGGCAATTTCGTTTCATTTTAAATTGAAATATTTCAGCGTGGAGACAAACTTCATAAGCCCATCTGTGATAGTGAGGCTCATCAGAGCACTTCTTAAGACGAAGTCAATAGAAGAGTTCCGATGTTCGAATCAGGTAAATTACATGTCTGTTAATTTCAATAAAAAGTTGCTTAATAAATTTAATAGGCCTTTCTAATATACCACGTTCTTGTATTTAATACAGAGGTCTCAGGTACTGGGAAATAAAATCGAAATGGAAATTACGCAGTTGGTGGAGCAAAATCCGACATTGCTCCGACTTGGTCTTCATTTGGAGTTCAATGATGCTAGACATCGCGTAGCTGCACACTTGCAACGCAACATTGACAGGAGTAAGTAGGAACACAGTCCATTTTCAGAATGATACTTCCATCGAAGTGTCGATATCGATCATATTTCAATTTCAGCTTAATTCTTAATAATAAGCCTTCGCCTGGAAGAACTTTATCTTTCTAAATAGGTTCTTTGGCGAATGTCTGTACTTCTCAGTATAGAAACTATAGAATATTGAAGATAATCGTTTATCATTTAAGTAAATTTGATGAACATATCTTAAGCATTATTTCCTTATCTTTGATATAAAATGTAACTTTACAATTCCCTGATAGATACCAATGTAAACTTTCTTTCAGGAGTTTTAAAAAAGTCATATCACGAACGTTTATTTCTTACGTTCATGACTGAAAACGATCATCGTATTATCTTATTTATCCAGAGATATGTGCCACATTGGAATCATACCTTTTTAATATGAACATTTATTTGTACATTTTAAATGAGACGGGTTTTTCATTTTTCGTATACTCCAGCGATGTTTATACTACCAATTTTTCGTTTAGATGGGAGCAATTGTATGGGGGACCAAGGAGATCATATGACGAATCGCTTCTAACTCTTCCGAATCCGCTTCGTAGTCTTTTATAGTGCTTTATTAGCAAATCATCATTCATCCATTCATCCCGCTAAATTTATTCATTATTTTTCTAGCTAGTGGCATAGAGGTAATTATAAAACTCTAGAGTGCATCCATTCACAATCGATTTTTTTCTTCGTCCCTTTGACATTTTACGTTTCCTGCATTTTTATTTCACTTAATCACATTCGAAAATTTCTGTTCCTTTCCTTACTAAAAAAATTCTGTACCTAGAGAATTCATCGTTAAGTATATCATACGGTCTATTTTCAATTTTCAGCCAAGTACTTAAGCATTTGTCTCGGTATGATGTCTATTTAAGTCGTACTTCATTTGTCATTAGTGCTTATATTTAGCTTATCTTGAGTATTAACAAGCAACGTGATTCATGCTTTCATCCAGTTTCGCTTTGTTTGGTCCGATAAGGATGTACCTGATTGTCAATGAGATTTGTTTAGAGAGATCATACTTATTGCTTTTGTTCTATTAATATTATTTTACTGTATGATACTCGATAAATTCATTCCATAATAAATATTCTATACAGGTTCAAATCTTCATATTCCTCAGAGATTTTCATTCCTATATTCAATTTACGTACAGCATGCTCATGCTTTGTTTGTTTACGCTTGATCCAAAACCAGCTTCTTATCTTTTTCTTTTCATCATGTTCGCATTCATTTCGTAATCATTCCAAAAAGAAAATATGCGTAAACGCATGCATTGGACTATACGGAAATTCTTTAAAAAATTTGCTCCTACAACCTACACGAAACTTCTAAAAATTTTAATAGTTACTTTCCTTATTAGTTTGTCGTGTGCAACGCGCTAAACTAGAGGCCGGTGAACCTTCGAGAACTTTTGCTATCCCAGTAGGCGGCATGAGACGCGAAGAATAGCGCTAATTAGCGCAGTGAGTAGTATTCGTTGAAAAAAAGATATCCTTGTTTTTGACACCATCGGTATTCGTCTCTAACGTGCCTGATTTTCTTAGTACATGTTCAATTCTCGTGAATGGTCCCGAATTTTAATTATAAAGTGATGTTCAAAGTGATGAATTGTTAGTTTAATAATGACTCCAAAAAATATTTTCGTTTATTTGCAAGTGTTTACGTATTTTGTATAGTTTTGATAAAGTTTTCCCTTTCTTTTGAAGTTATATTACAATCAGTTTATTTCTGTTTACCCTAATCAAAAAATACTATCATCCTTATTAGAATGTTATTATTAAAAATACTGCACCGGTATTTATAGCATGTATAATTTTATTTAAACTCCGGTGTTTTATTACTGGTGTATTGTAAGTTAATAATATTACGGCTACACGATTCAAGTATCACTTATAATATAAAGTGTAACGTACTAATCGATAGTAATATTAATATTAATAATACTCATCTTTCGCACATAATTCATGCATCCATCCTATGATTTTATTTAAGTTGCCTGCAATGTCCTCTTCCGCATTTCGCTCCATTGCATACATTTTGTGTAGTAAGATCCGACGAAAATCACAGAAAGACAAGCAAGTCAAACCATTCGAATGCAAATGGACTTTTAAACGCGATGGTTAATTGATATGACAATGAATATAGACAGACAAAAGACTGAGTACACATATCTCGGATTATATTACAAAGTCGAGTCTCCGTGTCAATGTACAACGGTTGCTCCTCTGTTTCGCAATTTATCGTCTCATTGTCGTTTAGATGCTCGTCACATAACGTTAAGGTCGTACGGTGATTATAGAGATCACGATGACCCGAGAAAAGTACGATGGCGTGCTACATCTGTGTTATTGTTAGCTGACCAAAGAAATTTCGAACCGATTACGAAAGTCTACAATCTTTTATTCATGTACCGTATAAAAAATATTTTATTTCGGTAATATATTATGAATCTGCTTAAAGAAAAAATAAAGATCGTTTCGGAATTTCTGTTCACCATAAAGAACGGCAATGTATGCCGTGATCTTCACGATTTTACCACCCAATGATGAGAGACTCGATGAGTCAGAGCTGCGATGTATACTTACGACACCTCTATTCTTTCCCAACAGTACGGAAAGACCTAACGCTGCGGCTACAGTTCCGATTCTTTAACATGAACCACAGGAAACCTGCCTTGATTCAATGAAAGGTAGCTACTACCTCTTAAGGTGGTCGATCGTCAGAGTGATGCTGCGCGTTTTTATTGCGCCAGACAGTCTCTTTAATAATCGCTGGTGTTACTTTGCAGCTTTACTAACTTCGCTTCTCGACAGGTTGTACAAGTTTCAAATGCATTTTCGACTGTGAATGATTTCTGGCTGTTTGACATTTTTCTTAAGACTACTTTCCCGAAATTAACAGAGTTGTATGATTTTTTCATTACGTTTAATTAGATTCTTCGATATTGAATTTTTTTATGAATCAAATACATGTGCGCAGATAAATTATTGCAAATGTTCTATACAACGGAATTTAAAAAAGTTAGTAATCGATGATGTTGCCTTTGAAACATTATAACTAGATATTTCTCTAAATTCATAAATGCAATTCGTCATAAATGTAAGTTCGTCAAAAGTCATAACTAATGCGAGAAGACAGTGATCTGGACGAAAATCTTATAAAACCGGGCATTTATATTCTTGTAGTTTCACGGTCGGCATCTTGTTAGGCGCGGTAGCTAATGAAAGCCGAAAACAGAGTTTCGCGCTTGATCTGACACGTCGTTAACTGCGAATGGTGTTTGTAGACGAGCTCTAACTTCGGCCGACGGCCTCGCTTCAGGGTTTAGGTGCACATCCTATCAAACCCGATGAAGTCGTGACGCGTTAATTTCCACGCGAGCCTCCAGAAACTCGGGGTTCCGCTTTGCGTGACGTCCTCTCGACGTTAAACGTCGGGCAGTGAACGATTTAACGCGTGACGACGTGTCCAGTGATGGGATCAACCGGGTAACGCGAGTAACCTTGTGAAATCTAATTAAGTCTTTTCATTATACTCGTACTTAGTAAAAAAAACAGTAAGATCGAGTTTTTCATGAACGTTTTTAGCTGTTTCATTTTTAATTTAGGGATCCTATTACTCGGTATATTATCGGTTAAAATTACAAGACTGTACGCTTGCAACATCATATTACAAGAAATTGTTTCTTTATTCAATAATTATGAAGTGTCTTGGAAAGTTTATTAAAAAACGGCGCATCATCTAAAGTGTCTCCTATTTTTGGCTGAGAGTGTATTTAATGGTATAACTATCACACACACGATGTTACGTAACGGCAGATTGCGATGAAACTGTTCCGTTGGATCAACCGCGAACTGCTACCGATAAAGTTTTTCCCTTGAGCGAGGGTACAACTCAATTAGCTTGTGGTTTGGTCGGAAAGTTTCGTAGCCAGATCGCCGCTTTACAGTTCAGATTAGCTGTTTGTGTAGGAATATGAGAGTAATTTCTTCTCGTCACGCAAATAACTTTCCAACTTCCTCGTAGGACATTGTCCTTTCCTTTTTCGTTTTTAAACCGAGCTAGGGGTTTTTACGGTTTCGTTCCCTTTTCCCTTTCATTCTGCATATTGTTAAATCCCAACATTTGGGCGAGATTACCGTTGACGAAAAGAATTAAGAACAAGGAGCATTATAAATTATAAGTGTACGTAATAACCCTTCAGGAAAATAATCATATCATATGCACGCACTTGCACACTCAGTACAGTATTTAATCTTTTTTCATTTACAATTATCAAGTTTCATATGCTGCAAGTAATAAAATGATACGAGAAAAAATTGTTTTAATCTAGAAGTCGAGTCGATATTAAATTTAGACGTTTATATTTACACAGTTGCGCATTACATTTTCCATTTTGAGTTTCATGAATTCATAGAACGTTGAACACAATATTTAAACACTTAGCTCGGTACAACCGATTATTTAAGTATATTGCATCTAACTATTAATAACTAGTCAACGTGTCATAATAACAAATCTGTTTTATAAAATGCTAAATGTTTAATGAATGCTTAAGTAAAATTAGTATTCCATAATAATCGTGAGAATTATTTAAATGCGATCGCATCAAACCACTACATCTGATCGTTATGTATGGATTTATTTGACCTATTTCCGGGGCTGAAGATTTTTACGATTAATTGAATCTAACGCTTTTGGACGTCACATAAACAATTTTGAACACATTACTGTTTTACAAAGTGTTCGATACTTGTGCGAAATTTGTTACACGGCCTCACAAACGTTATCAACGCGATACGTATTACTCGCCTGAAAGATCGCGTGTGACATGCAATTTTGAATTTTTATTACACAGATTGTACAACACTTTCCCTTGTTTTATTGTTGGGAGTATGAATTGCATCAACGTATTTATATTAATCCGTTTTCTTCCGAGTGACGAACATAATTTAGATTAACACGATTTTATTTGCAGTCCTCTTTGAACCTGATTTCTTCTACTAACGTAATTAAGATCACTTTCGGAGTTTCTTTTCTATTGCATGAAAGTATTCGATACGAGCCTCTCTTCGTTTTTGCATATGAGAGTGCCAATTTTCAATTAACAGTGAATGTACTTTTGAGAAGAAGCTCCGATAATTTACGTAAAGGGACTTGAGAGCAAAGGATTCTTCGTTTACAAAACAAATTAAAGTAGAATTAGCTGCTAGTTCAACGTGCTTAAATTACGCGCTATCACATCTACAATCTGCAGTGTATACGTCATGTTAAATAAAACAATAATACTGCTTTATATGAGAAGCAATGAATCGAGTAAGAATTTTCTTTAAAAATGTCAATACGCGTAAAGAGAATGAAGTGGGTTGAATAATAGGAAAATCCTTTGACAGAGTCCCATGTGTGCTTACTCCATCGAATAGTCGCAGAGGAAACACGTTTCTGATATTTCCAACGAGGCTCGAACGAGCTGAGCGAAAGTTGTTTAATGCGGTGACATGACGGATGTATCAGGGACGGCGGGCACGCCGCGCCGGAAAAAGCGACAGCAATTTCCGCGATAGAAAGTCCCGATTTCGGGCGAACGAAAGACAATTAAAAAGCAACGAGCTCCCGCGACCAAGCACGCGCGCTCTGTTATATTTTATGTCGTCGCTCCGTTATTCCTGGCTCAGCATGGAAATTGCAATTTCCCCGACCGGATTACATTTCGAACGAGGCCAGGGCCATGCGCTCTATCTGTTTGTCTGTCTTTCTTTCGCTCAAAGTCTGGTTCGCTATTAATCGTGTAACACACGTTGCGCGCTCCGCTCGTTGGAAATTGTGATAATTGATTCGAAAGCTTCGTTTTCACCGGGGGTGAATCGGATACTCTTATCGAGCCTCGAGTTGTTTCGGAGAACCTTTCTCGCGGACCAAGTGCGTTTGTGTGTAGTTTTAATGCACGTCGATTCGCATAATTGAAAATCGATGAAAGAATTACCGATACTCTTTGCAACGCGATGGAGTAAGAACTTACATAGATCAGGGGTTGAAACTGAATTCCTTTTGTGAAATAGAATACATGAACTGTTGGAAAAATTTATGAACTATGAAGTGCTAATTAATATTTAACTGAAAGCACAGAAATTTTTTTTTTATAAATATACATTTTCAATCTTTAAAGGGATTTGGATTTCCACTCGCAAATTCGGGTGATGTTCAATTTGTTATATATGAGATATTAAAAATGTCCAGTTTGCTCTCTGATAAAAATCGTCCCCTATTAAATCGTTTTGCTTCGCAATTAATTTCAACCCCTGACAAAACGATAGCGTATCGTGTGCTGATTGACAATTTGCATCTCGACGTTATCGGCATGCAACCGAGAAGATTTTCATTATTGACAAATGCTGAACGCATATGATGACAGTGTTTCGGGTGTCTGTTGCAGTACGGCAGTCCCGGCTCGGGGTGGCGACATCTTAACGCGAAGTGGCGTTCGCCTAGGTATTATTTGTACATATATTATATATTTATTTACCGTAATATGTTATATACATACGTACATATATATATACATATAAGATATATATATATATATAATGAACAAAAAAAAATTTCACCAATTATAAATACTTATCACGCATCGCTCGCGGCAATTTCACGCGCAATTTGATTATTTCGCATCTAGTAACTCGTGTAATAAGAATTGACAAGTGGACGTTCTTCACGAAGCTTCTTTCCATTTTATGTATTAATAATATTATGTCTCTGTCAATATGTGTCAAACAAATAAACGTTGTCGTTCTCCGGCGTTTGGTTTCAATTCCAATTATGTAACAAAGCATACGAAAGAGGAAAGCGTGGTGAAACACGTTCCACGTTTTTAAAGCTCAACGAACAATCCGCATACAATTTGTTCCTTGCTCTTTTCTACGCGTCTATTTTATTTGAATTTAATTCACAACCGCTTTACGTGTCGATTTCGCGTTTCTCGGACTCGTCGAAGCCCGAGCACATCCACGCTGTACATACCGTTCATTTTGCATGAGTATCTGTACTTTAGCGCAAATTAAACCGCAAATAAACTGTTCTGGCATACACCATTATATGTCCTACCACGTTTGTTTACCTCGATCGTCGACAATCTCTCTAGCGATAATTCTCTGATAATGCGACCAGCGATCTGAACCCTTCAACCTGTAAATCAGCTATGCTCCCCATTTTCAGTTGGAATTACAGCCGAGTTTATCTACTAAAAATGATTAACTCGGTAATCCTGACGAGATGAAAGCACTCTTTGTATGATGTACGTAGCTTATAGAAAATATTGGATCAAAACCCTTTCATTAATATTTTCTGCATACTTTAATTAATTAAACTTTGCATATATTATTTTACGATTTAGTTTAAGCGTTGAAAGGTACGATCTGCTGGCTGCGCGCGTAGAATAATTAACCGGGCCGAAAACTTCGGTAGCGATATCAAGGGAAAAAATGTTTTTCCAGTGTTGCGCGTGCACGTATATCACGCGGGGGATGGGGGGGTCGTGAGCCCTTTTTATCGGCGTGCGTGCCTGCCAAGTTGGCCGGTCGATCCTCGAGATTGCACCGTTGCTCGTAACGAGTAGTTAACTACGTGCAGCAAAGGTTGTATCGTGTAGCGTAGAGCAGGGCCGGGCCACGTGTTTTCTCCATATAATAGCACGCTTAAACCTATCCACCGTGACTTTTTTAAAGCTGCCCGCCGCTGCACCGGCTCTGATACACGTTTCCGCAGGGGGATAATCGCGGGAGGGGCTCGCAAATGTGCCTCGCCTGCTAACGAGCATCCATCCCCGTTGCACCACCTCTGTTCATCGAGCTTTCCTCGCGATTCGGTTCCACTGTACATCCTAAACATGTCCTACCGGTAATTTCTACCAAAAAGTGCCTTTCAAATGTTTTTCAGTCATATCCGATGTTACGGTTATTCAAACAAGACATATGCATGCACGCAATTTTCCGACAGACAGCAAGCGTACAAAGAACACCTTTCATGTTTCCGGATTTTTAATGAGAGTTGAAAACTGTCAAAATTTGTACGACATGCATTAATGAATTCTTTTTCAGTACACGATGCTTGCAACTAAATGTTTATCGTACTGAAATCATTACTTCGCGGAGTAACAATTCGTTTCTTAAATTGAAAAGCTTTAATGCTTGAATGCTTTCGAAATTTATCAAGCGCTTTACATTGCTGAAACTCTTGGAAGCTTACAACGAACAGGGAACTAACCCTTCAAGCGATTCAAAATATTTCTCGCAAGTTTAGAGCGATGATTCGAAACATCTTGGGCACTGCGTTAATCACTTAAATTCAAATCAATTATACTCACAGTGTATATAACACGCGCAACGAATGAACCTTGGTATATAAAAGGATTTAAATAATATCGTTAGATCATTGGGGTATGTGATTTGTATGTTCATTAGAGTACCTCATCAAAAGCATGCGAAAATCGCATTGCATGATACGTTTCTGTATACGATTTTTAATTTTTGTCAAACATTTTCTCCGTGTGGCACTGACACATTTTTTTCATGTACTCTCCAACGTTGGCACAGTTAAAAACTATTACTTCTTCTCTTTATTACACTTTTTCATTTAAGGGACGACGTACATCCGGAATTGTAAAAAAAAAAAATACGATTTTTAATATCACTGCGGGAAATTCAGAAAATTAATTTTTTTTTCAAATTGGAAATACGAGAGTTCACGCTGCTACAGGTATTTTTGTAAAGGTTTTATTTTTTATCAGAGAGTTTTTCATTTACTTTTTAATAGAAACAAAAAGATATCAATTGACTTTCGAAGTAGAATATCGTGTAAAATTGCAACGTGCCGTTTTATTCGATATTTCAGAAAAACGCTGTTGTGAGGCAAATGCATTTAAGTAGTGCAACAATAAGCTGCTTCATAAAACGTAACTCGGTTGTTTCAATGGATTTTAACGTGAAATTTTATAGATATTACATTAAACGGGCTACGGCGTTCTCGTATAAAAATAGTTTTAAAAAAGTCCTGCTGTACGTAGCCCCTTCACGCGTATCTGTTTACTGCACCTGGAAGTCTTCTCTACACGCAACTATTGTGATTAAACATTAATTCAAACGTTAATTCGGTTACCCCGTAGCTCTGGTGTGACGTAGAATATCTGCAAGGTGATGGTTATCAAGTGTTTAACAATGTACATATCACAAATATATTCCACGTTAATAAACACGTACTATGATGTAAGTAGCATTAACCGACATGTGCGTTGAAAGAACGTAGGTTGATATCAAATGGTGACTAATCTATTAATACGAGTAAGAACATTAAAAAGAGCACTGAACGAAAGATCGGATGACAAGGAACGATATTGAAAATGAATTTTGAAATACATTTAGATCTGAGGAAGAATAGCATTCGCTTTATGAATCAATTCAATTCATATTCTTATTTTTCGCCTAACGAGGTAGATTTGATGGCAGATGGATTTTGATTCGAGAACCGGACAAAAGGAGTAACGAAGTGGGAGAATAATCATAGAATTTGAAGTCTACTGTTTGCCTATAATGCCCTTTGTCAATGAAACCGCTTTTATTCAATTCCACGACTAATTTGCTGCTGCCCGATACCTGTCGTCCTTTCAGTTTTTATTAAATTTTAGGGCGCGAGGAAATCCATGGAATGATAACGATTGTTTCCGACAATTCGAGGAATCATTTTGTATGAACTGAATAAAATGTGTACGTAAGTTTATCATCCTTTTTTCTCCTATAATAATAGTTATGAAATCACTTAACGTTATCTAAAATCAAGTTCTGTTGGAACTTTAAGGGAAACGAGGCAATACAAGACTATATCTTTAAGATGTAAATTGTTACAAGAATACGATAACAAAAAAAAATATCAAAATACTGCAGTGGTGTTAAGCCGATGTAAAACAAGCAATCTAAAAACTGCAAATTCGGACGACAATGAACAAACGGTAGATCCAATTAAAATTGAACGGAAATCCTATTACACGATATAGCCGAAAAGTCATATCGCTCGAACAATTACGATTTATCCCCCGTGCTTTGTAACGCAGACAAAGACACGATTCGCGGGAATTTGGTAGGTTTTACTAGTGATTGATGCGTCCGCGCGCTACTTTGTTTCTTGAAATTGGCGGATAAACGCGGAGAAAAATGGTGAAAAAAAGAACGGAAGGACGCGGCGATCGAAATTCGAGCCAATTTATTCGGCAATTGAACCTTCAATTACTTTTCCAGCCAGGGGGTTGCGTGCGGCTCACAGTTTTTCCTTCGCTCGCCGACCACCGCGCCGTCCTTTCTCTTTTTAGTTATCGTTCCCTCGGCACCGCCGGTTTTTGTCCTCCGTCAGGGATCGCCGACCATTTCGTCTCATCTATTTTGGATTTTCATCCTATCATCGGAACGCTCCGGCCTTTCTTCTTTTTGCCCCTGCCATATACATACACAGAGGTATATCCCTCTGTTTATTTTCTACCAGTTCTTCACCCTGTGAACGAATTTCCTGTCTGATATTAAAGTCAAAGCTTCTATCACGTTTCTCATTCATCTCGAGAAATTTCATAGTTTTTCCGAAATTCGACGTTTTCACTAGGTATCTACGCTGTTCATCTGAATTGCGTTCCAGATATTCGTATTCTTTACGAATCCATTGTTCTGCAATTGAATTGTTGTCAATTTCTTTGTGTGCTCGGTATGTACTTTTGTGTAATATTTACAGTTTAGTCCTATCTGTTTCTTTCCCTTATTTAATATCGTCATAGAGGAAACGGATAGAAAAGAGTCGGACGAACGAGATCTGTTAAGAAAGTAGACGCTCTTAATGACATTTATCATGTTGCTATTACTAGATACCCCTGGCAGACTACTCTTTGTTCAACTCGAGGAACTCGATCAGCTTGTTGAAACTTCCTACACCCAACCAGCCCGTTGTCTTCCAAGAGTAAACGCACTGAATTAAATATAATATTTCAATAACGGGACAACAAGTCGTTTATAATCACAACGTGTTCTCTAATTGTATTACGCAAAATAGCGGTGTCATTAATTATCATAAGAAACATGAAAATTTGCTTAAATTATCAAATTCTGAAATAAGTTCATTAAACGTTAGACAAATTATACTTTGATGAGCAGTTTGTGTCAATTCATAATAATATTAAATCCAATAACGTGGTACAGAGATTTGGCTTTACGTATTTGTAAAATTACGTGAAAGCGTAGTCGCAGAAATCCGGGTGACAAGATGGAGGATAAGGTGAAACTAATTATCAGCGAAGACGATCATGTGGGCCTAGTGTAATTCTATTGTTACTTTCGATACAATTCTGTCGCTTAGACTAGATTTGCTGAGGTCGATGCACAGGTACTATGCGAAACTAAATTGTCTTTGTACTTATAAGAGGGAGCATGAACACGACATGGATATATCTATCGCACCGCGGCAAAAGGCCTTAACATGAGGGTAATTAACGATCCTGTCGCCGTCGTCGTT
This sequence comes from Ceratina calcarata, assembly GCF_001652005.2. NCBI lineage: Eukaryota > Metazoa > Arthropoda > Insecta > Hymenoptera > Apidae > Ceratina > Ceratina calcarata. The sequence continues at coordinate 244,612 of NW_017148873.1, read as the reverse complement.
GGAAGCCCGTCCCGTTACATAACGACGCGGCAATGCTTGAATCCGATAACGCGGCCATGCTCAAGTGACGTCGATACGTTTACGTAAACCGGTTGCCCGATCGATCTGCAATTTTTGGCACAGATAACGGCCACCGGCTTCGATTGTCTTACCCGTTTGTGCGATGACGCGTATCATTTTTACATCCTCGTCAGACGCTAGACGTTACTATGATTACAACCGAAAATACGGGATCTAACTATAGACATATGAGAATAGACCGAGAGACCAAATGGGAGTCTTGAAACCAGGCGATTGAGATAAAGAAAAGAGTTTCATATAAAAGATAGACATAGATTTCCTTATAGTAAGTTTTATCTATCTTTTACAGGATAAAAGGGAAATGCATTGGACACTCGGTCTATTTTGTTATGTTTACAGTTCAGACTGGCTTGTTCGAATTATAAATTGATCAATTTATTCTGATGAACTGTGTAAAAACGTGCAAATTTCGTCTGATTAAAATAGTTGTAGTTAGTAGCAAGGAAGCTTGTTGAGCAGCACGAACGCGGCTAGGAAGTTCGGTTAAAGGGCGTGGTTAAATTATTTCAATTAATACGCGTTATAATTCGCTTAACGATGAACCAACCACTCGGTCTAAGAAGTTCATGGAGTTTGCGAAATTGCGAATTCCACGTTGGAAAGCCTCCCAGCTTAAGTACCAGGAAGTTACAAGGGTTTCAATTTGTACCATTCAAATCCAGACGATGGCCCCCATCCCTTACGATTAATCTAGTGTGGCGTCGGGATCGATCGATGGTCTCTTTCGCATACACCAGCTGGGTTAAGTCCGATCATCGACACAGTAGCCTCAATTACCTACTCGCTCTCCGCCCAGGGGTAAAGTTGCTCATCAATCGGGAAGCTCTTCGTGCAGTGGGAAAAGAAAAATGATGGAGCACCGAGATTAGCGATTCCGTCTTAAAGGCGTTTTAATGGTTACACAATTCATTTTCCGCTCGAGGGAAATAACGAATGGAATTAAGTGCCGGTTGAATATTCAAACTGAATATTGCCACTGGCGTAAATTGTAATTCATTCAATTAAAAGCTCTCGCCTTCCCTTCGTGGAATATTCGCTAATAAAGCTGTATTATTTGTGTGTCGCATTTTTTATGCATTGGTTTATTTTATTAACTATGGTAATGAAACTCTTGAGATGTTTAAGCGTTGCATAGAATATAAGCAGTAGTCTTTGTCCAATATAACAATTTTTGTGGATCTTAAGGTACACGACTCTTTAATCTTGAAAAATTTGTTAGAGTCAACATCTGAAATCCACATAAATCCTTACCAATTTAACCAGCCAAGTCGAATGTCAGCTCTCGATAGATCTCACTGTCCTGAAGGAACTCTAGGATGACCAAAATGAAATGAAAACTGTTTTCACCAGTAAAATCGGTTACAAACAATCGTCGTCGTCGTCGTCACGACGAAAACGAATCAACGGATCCTCGATCGTCGGTGGAAACATTTCGGACGTGAATCCTGGCAACGACGGATCCACCCAGTGACGTAATGGAAACGGGACGAGAAGAGAAAAGAAAAGTTTCTCAGTATCACCAGAGAAGTTGAACATTTCACACTCGATTGCCACGTCACTAGGTTTCATTCGCCTCTGCGTGCGACGCCAGTAGTGGAGGGAAGCTTCTACCAGGTTTCCATTCCGCTATTTTCGCTTCTTCATCTGTTTCCTGCCCGTTCGTTTCCTCAATGCAATCTTTCAAGAATATTCATGTACAGGGCGGTCAGTACAACCGAAAAGAGAGTGATTTTACATGGAAAAATAAGATGGAAATGTACAATAAAATTTTTTGGTACGTGACTCTGATTTCGAAAAAATCGACGTTAAACGTTCAATAAAAAAAATGTTAATCTATTATTTCGTTTGTTTATATACTATCTTCACTCCTTCGGTTGCACGACTGTTTGCCAACCACCTTGTATATTCCCGAATGGCAGCGTCCCGTCGGAATTTAATGTCTCGTGAAACGAGCCGAGGCTCCCTTGATTTTCTTTTAAACTTGCGAACTGGCACCCTTTGTCATCGTGCGCATGGTTTCCCCGCGTCGAATCCTCGCTAATAGAATCTTCTTTGACAGATAAAGATTCTGTGCATCGCATTTTCTTATAAACTTGGTGTCGTGCCACTTTAATTATCTATGAAATACAATTTTTCTTGAGTAATCCGTGACATATTTATGTATTCAAATATATTATTCTTGATTAAAAACTAAATTTAATCTTGTCAAGTTTGATTACTATAGGTATTGCGATTAATTCAGTTCAGTCTCCTCGTTAGGCAAAAGAGAAAAAGTGATCAGGCATCAATTTCTCGATTTCGCTTTATTCGGACGAATCAATAATATAGTCGAAATACTTTTTGACTACATTCGAAGGGCGGAGGCGGACGGCGTACCGATCGCGGCTGAACTTCCTCCCGTGGCCGCTTTTCATTTATCTCCCGCTGGCAGACACAGCCGCCTTCCCGTTCTGCAAAAAAATTACGGCGCGCCGATAAATCTGATTTCCACCGAAAAGTTTTCCATACGGTGCTCGTTCGCGATTTCTCATGATTTGTGGAGAAAAAATGGCCCTCCTTTTCGACGCCGTGCCCCGCGACGCGACGCTGCGACCCGGTATCCTCCCGGGTGGTCGACGGCAATGGGAAACGAATGGAAACGTTTCGCGAATCGACGGAAAAATTATCCCGTTTCCTGTTCGCCGACGATTTCCAACGGCTTTTAGCGACTCGGTTGAAATTTGTTATTCGAAATGCATGATGAATAAAATATTTCAATGTATTTCAATGAAAGAGCATTGGAAATTTTAGGAAAATTGAATACTATAAATTGCATTATTAAATCATGCTGTTACATTATCAAATGCCACTGTGCATTGTCAAATGAGTTATTATAATAATTAAAATTTAAAAATATTTCATTATTGATAGATCTTCGCACGTTCCTGTACGTTTTACGTCATACAAAATTTTTGTTTAAAAATTTTATTTTGTCCTAAAAATACATTTAACGGTGAACCGTTTCAGGGAATGTTTTTTCTCGCTTAATTTCATGCGAAATGCCGAGAATTGATGCATTAAATGTTGTCGAATAACAAATAGTTTATTCGCGAAATACTTCAGTTCTATTTACATTGCCGTAAAATCAAAGTAACAAGTAAATAATATGCGTGCTGTAGTTTACTATTCAAATATCAAATGTTAATGCTATACCTCTATTGATACTGTTCTTCTTAAATCGATTGAAACTCCCCCATAGGAGAGGGTTCCCAGATCGATAACTTGTATTTGAATTAAACTTCATTCTCAATAGCTATAGACTATTATTAATTTCTCTTTATTTCCTTAATTAGCGCAATTAGCGTTTTTTGAGGGTCATATAGAAAATGCAATTGTGTTTATGATACAAAATTATGGCAATTATTAAGTTATCTGTACGGCAATAAATTTCGTAGAAAATTGTTTTAATGAAATTCAATAATACATATATTAAGGAATTTCGTCGAGTAAATCCTGAAATTAATTCTGCTTCCGGGTGTAGAAACCGGTGCCGCGCGGCGTTTGCGCGTTAAATAATATTGTGCATAATAATAACTCGCCGGTTTTCAAACAAAATCGATTCGCCGACGACGGCGCGGCGAGTTTTTTTTTTGCTTGTCAAAGATCGACGAAAACGATGGCGACACGTTAAAAATGCGCCAGGCTAACGCCGCGCGTACCGGGATAGTAATTTCCGGCGTTGTCGTAATTTGTTTGCCGGCTTACCGTCGCGTACCGTCCTGAAACTGATTTTCCGTACCGCGCGTAAGAAATTTTTCTGCTGCATTCTCAAAAGGTGTATCTATAACAAGTTTTATCGATAAATTGTCTTTCAATTTGAATCACTGCCAATTTCATTCGATTACACTGCGAAGGAATAGATAGTGCAGACTGTATTTTATTTAAAAAATTATACTTTTAGAAACTTTATAGAGAAAGATTACTTTATAGAAGAAAAAATTATACTTTTATTATGCTTTTGAGGGTAACTCACTTTATTATTTGACAAACGAGTCTTTTATACATAATTTTCATGCACATATCTATCTATTTTAATTTATCACAACAACCCTTATTCCTACTGTAACTGCGATGTAAATAGAAATACAGCAATTACTCCATACGTAAATAAACAAATGTTGGAGTAAAATTCAAAGTAAACTCGCTTTCGCGTAGCAGACACCTCTTACGATTCTTTAAGCCTTTAAATCAAAGGTTTCACCGTAAAACAAGCGTTTGCTGCCGCTGGACTCGACGCATTAATTACTAAAAACTTGACGAGCCGCTCCGGACACAGAGGATACTCGTATACCTTGTGGATTATCCCTTTCGAAGGAGGCTACACGCCAACATTTTTCCCTGGATCCATTTTTACATATCAGGCGCTTTCACTGCGTCAGTTCTGTCGCGTTGCTTTGATCCTTTTCACCCTCCATTTACATTGCCGCGATCCACGATAGGGGGTTCTTTAGTGAGATGTAAATTACTCTTTGCGCCGCACACTGTTTATACTGAGATCTCGTGTAATTGTATTTTCCGATCCTTGAAAATTTATTATAGCGTGAGGAATAAAATATAAATATGATTATTCATATGTTATAATTTTTAGACATAATTATTGACCAATCAATTAAAACAGAAGTAGGTACATCTCCATTCTTTTTTACAGAATAAAATTAAAAATACTATTGCTTCACAATTAAAAGAATTTATTATTGATCTTCCTCCGTCATCCGATCTATTGGTTCAGTGAACTAAGGGGCAAAGAATCATTATGAATCTGGCACACGTTCTTACACGCGGCCATCGATGGGCACATGTTTTCCGCAGGTCGTATGCAGCGCATGGGAAAGTCCTCCCGCAACTATACCACCGGTTGGACCATGTAATGATGCTCGGCCCAACGCGCGACCGAACAAATTTTCTGCGATCGTTCATCGGATGCTAATTGGATTAACTTGGTTTGAAAACAAAATAGAGCTTCGGGATGATATTCGGATTTCAATGAACATTTGTGTGGATGTTAACAGGATGGATGATATAGAAATTATTATTTCCTGTAGTTACATTTGAAAGGTGAATCTAATGTATAAGTAGGAGTGTGAGAAAACTCGAAAATATCGGATCGGGTTCCCGAAAGTACGTCGTGATTCGGGAGTGTCAGGTTTCCGCTAAAAATATCGGGTTTCTTCGAGAATTTGACGATTCTCAACAACTTCACGTTTTATATGATTTTAAACATTATAAAAATACGATAGATAAAATGTAGAGTAAATACAATAATTACAAATGTTGTACATGTAAGATTTTATTTCGGATTTCCATGTAAAGGCGCTGTCTACTCATCGTCATGTTGTAATTTTCGTAATTACATTTCTCAGGAACATAGAAATTCTTCAGAATGTAAGAAATTTAAGAAATTTTCCGGCATAGCGATTCGGGTCGTTGGCGTTTTCGGAAATTCCGAAAATTCCGACAATCTCGTACTATAAGGTACTTTCAGGAAATCTGTTCTGAGATTTTCAGGTCCTTGCACGTCTCTGTGTATAATACGTTTCATGCTATGTAAAAATATCTTTTTCATAACGCGGACGATGCCGATGTCTGTTAATTGAGGAAGCACAAGAAATAAGGTGTACGGAGACATTTAAATAATATTGTAACTAAAGTGTAAGGAATTTACATTGTCAGTTTGGATTGGCATCTCGGATGATTTTATTCAATCGATGCGTCAGAAGTGGAAATTAGGATTAACAAGAGATCGAACGTTTATCTTCCACTGTGAATGGAGCATCCGGAATGCACGTCCGAAGTGAACAGTTTGAATTAGACTTTAGTAGCCGCGCATAAAACAGACTATCATTCGATGCTTCTTTGGCTGCCAATCGAACGTCATCGATTACATTTCGGCCGATTCTCGCGACGGCGGTTCCGTGGTTTTGGTTTCGAGAGCAGCCTAGCCGTTCCGCCGTCGCTTCCGGTTTCCCTTCCCAGCGCATTCAGGACTACCGGAAGTGTCTCGTTTTCCCAACCGGATGCCGCGGAACCCGCTGAATCGCACCTGACCACTTCCTGCCGCGCAGTCCAGTGTGGTACGTGTACACACATCGTCCCTCTTTGCAGGTCAACGCGCTTGAACGTCGTGCTCCGGGTCTTCTTCGATCGTCCCATTCGTTTTTCACTTTTACCCGTCGCGCCACGCGCTTCGTCCAAATTTCTACGTGACCATCGAACACATAAATCGAGCGGAAGGTCTCCCTCTTCTTTTTCTCTATTTTCTTGATTTTACCCGGGCTCTCAAACAGCGCGCCTGGTAGCAGTAGTTTCGCCAATTTCCCCGTCGAACTTTTTCCCGTGAAAGACCAAAAAAATTGTCTTTTTATTTTTAGACGAAATTCGAAAAAAAAAAACAAGTATCCCGTTCGTCGCTTGCCCGTAATTTTTCGACCATTTATTTCAAGTATCACGCGCGGATACCTCCGACGTGAAATCGATTTCAGAAACAGTTTATACGCCACGCGTAACGATCACCACTACACGTGAAACGCGACTGTCTAACGCTCGTTTGCCAAACGGGATTGCTATTATTAATTCTTTTTTCGTCAATCAGTCCTATAAAAAATGTATAACCCTCGTATAAAAAATTGTACCCTCTGCTGAATTACCAAGAGGAGAGGAGATCTGGGTTGTTTATTGATCTCCGCTCTTCGTATCAACGAGGAACTTGTAATTGCCTGTATCCTCGCGATGTTATCACAGAGGGACTTGAATCGGAACGATACATCGTCGGCCCTGCGATTGGAAGGGTGTTAAGTGGTGTGCACTCGAAAGTTCGTAGAAACAAGTCGCGTTGTTGACGGGAGCGTTGATCCGTGAATGCTCGAAGTAGTTCAGAATTTTGTGCACAGTTTCTTGTATAAAGAACTACTGATTCTGAAACGAATAGAAATAATATTTCAAGGAGCTGCGCCTGCACTTCCAGTCCGAATTGACATTAAAACTCAATACGAAAAAATGAAATCAAGGACATTTATGATTAGAAAAAGATAATATGAAATATTGCATAACATTTTTGTTAATTCTCACATTTCACAGCAATTGATTATTATTATGTTAGCAATTAAATCGATGAAGTGACTGTTCGATTCTGAAACAGGACAATAAAATCCTAAAGTCGCGCGAAATTGCACGCTGACAGAGAGGATCTTATTAAAGGGAGTTTGAAACTGCAACTTGGTGGCGTCTTCGGGTGGTAACAGCTTGTGTCACGTAACGATTTGAACGGGTTTAAACGAATCTTTCTGCCGGTAATAACGGGCGGGAGATCGCGTGGGTGGCGAGATTTCCCCTGAAATATTATTTTTACTCGGCATCGCCGGCGGCCGGTCATTCAAGGAACGGCTGACCAGGACTCTTTCGCGCGGTACGGTCCGGCCAAGTCCAGTCGCCTCGAATACTATCTGTAATTGAGACGACGACATTATGGGAGGATGGGACGATCGCCCGAGAATGGTCCGGAGTGAATGTGATATATGAGTCATTTTTGTCGTTTTCTTTTGTCGTATCAAACGCGTACAGACAGCATCATCGCGCTGAGAAGATATCATGAAAAATTCCAGAACGTTTTGTCACATTGACATTTACAATTTTCGCCACCGATATGACCCATTTATGATTTTTTTTTATGGACTACGTGACGATTATTTCATTCGTATTTATTCCGTTGTTATTGTGATACATTATTTTAAACGTGTAATATCTATTTCTTTAGAGTTTCCAAAATGCACTGTACAGCTTTATTAGTTATATGTAAATGAATTTCATTGTGACTTCAATGTTAACCGTTTCTAGTAAAAAGTAACGATGATATATTTTATTTAGAGTTCATGTGTCATAATAATGGGAGGAAAGTTTCATCGAACATTTTACTTCGGCATTGAAGTACATATGTATAGTTTCAATTGATATTGTAATTTATTTTGTGTAAAGACTGTTTTAGATCATTCAGAATAATTAAATTATTTCTGATTGAATAATTAAATTATTTCTGATTGATCATTAAACTGCGAACATAAGTATATTGAATTTTGATCAGTGAATTTAGTATGCAAAAGTAGAGAAAATGAAGCAAAGTAGTTGCTATGACATTTAATTTATACATACAAACCATGTCTAAATTTCATTATTCAATTTCCTCTTCGAAATATTTTATTCTGCACAAAAATCCGCAGTCTATTAATCATATATTTAATTTGGAATCATGCTCGCAAGTAGCTTAATGGTTTAATTAATTATTAACTGGTTCGATAATATATAATTATTTAAATGAAGGATAATCGAAGACCATTAAGTATCGTATCTTCGAGACTTCATTAACTTACAGATTATGATGGCTTTCTTAGGTGGCCTTCTACCCGTTTATGAGCCAAGAGTATGAGCTCTGTAGCTATCTATGGAATGATACCCCTCCTACTGATAGCTTTCTCGGGAGCTTCCACCCTCGAAGAAGGTGGTACATAGATACCAGTGAACGTTCCCTAATACACGGTACAGCTACTCTTCCTGATAGCAGAAAGTACGCATCGCTTATGTTATGTTATTATCTTATGAAGTTTGAGGATGTTATTAGAGTGAAATGAAATTCGATACCGATACTTGCCGAACAATTATAAACTCTGTGACACAGAAGTATTTCACTTAATCGATATAACACGTTATGCTTAATTAATGATGACTAAATTGCATCCGATTTGAGAAACGATATACGATGTATAAGATATTGTGAGTGTTATATTTTTAAAAACGGACACAAGATTCGGAATTAGAAACGTTTTAAGTGAAAAGTAGATAATTGCATAAATTGATTTATAGTAAATGAAAATTTAATTGTATCCAAAAATATTTCTGGCAATACAAATTAATTATCAGCGAGTGAATTGTCCTGTTTGTATTTCTATTTTCTGGATATTCTAAACGACATTAGAACAGAATGTTAGTGTACGCTAAATTGATATAAATATCATTTCCCGGTTAATCATTTTTAACTCAATTGTTGATTGTCTATTAAATGGATGCATTTAAACGATTAAATTCATAAAATTCATTGAAGTACATATGTATAGTTTCAATTGATATTGTAATTTATTTTGTGTAAAGACTGTTTTAGATCATTCAGAATAATTAAATTATTTCTGATTGAATAATTAAATTATTTCTGATTGATCATTAAACTGCGAACATAAGTATATTGAATTTTGATCAGTGAATTTAGTATGCAAAAGTAGAGAAAATGAAGCAAAGTAGTTGCTATGACATTTAATTTATACATACAAACCATGTCTAAATTTCATTATTCAATTTCCTCTTCGAAATATTTTATTCTGCACAAAAATCCGCAGTCTATTAATCATATATTTAATTTGGAATCATGCTCGCAAGTAGCTTAATGGTTTAATTAATTATTAACTGGTTCGATAATATATAATTATTTAAATGAAGGATAATCGAAGACCATTAAGTATCGTATCTTCGAGACTTCATTAACTTACAGATTATGATGGCTTTCTTAGGTGGCCTTCTACCCGTTTATGAGCCAAGAGTATGAGCTCTGTAGCTATCTATGGAATGATACCCCTCCTACTGATAGCTTTCTCGGGAGCTTCCACCCTCGAAGAAGGTGGTACATAGATACCAGTGAACGTTCCCTAATACACGGTACAGCTACTCTTCCTGATAGCAGAAAGTACGCATCGCTTATGTTATGTTATTATCTTATGAAGTTTGAGGATGTTATTAGAGTGAAATGAAATTCGATACCGATACTTGCCGAACAATTATAAACTCTGTGACACAGAAGTATTTCACTTAATCGATATAACACGTTATGCTTAATTAATGATGACTAAATTGCATCCGATTTGAGAAACGATATACGATGTATAAGATATTGTGAGTGTTATATTTTTAAAAACGGACACAAGATTCGGAATTAGAAACGTTTTAAGTGAAAAGTAGATAATTGCATAAATTGATTTATAGTAAATGAAAATTTAATTGTATCCAAAAATATTTCTGGCAATACAAATTAATTATCAGCGAGTGAATTGTCCTGTTTGTATTTCTATTTTCTGGATATTCTAAACGACATTAGAACAGAATGTTAGTGTACGCTAAATTGATATAAATATCATTTCCCGGTTAATCATTTTTAACTCAATTGTTGATTGTCTATTAAATGGATGCATTTAAACGATTAAATTCATAAAATAAAAATTTTTATGGCAAAAGAGCTATTCTTAAGAAAAGTTTGTGATGTTTATCCTATCACAGAAATAAAGCTTTTATTGTACTCGATGAAACTTTCCTCTAAATACGAATTATAAATGAACAGAAATAATTTTTTAGGAATTAATAAAATAATCATGCTTTAATATCGAAGCTTTTGGTAAATCGTTTTCATCGCTGCACTGCGATATTTGTTAAGATTCCAATAAACTATCGTTCTAACTAGTAGATAGCACCGATGCAAAGATGACACTACATATTAAGATATATAGTATTATGTTCATATCGTTTCTGATAATACATGTATAATTCTCACTTGTACAATGCAGAAAGTAAATAGTCTTATGAGTGATCTAATTTTGCGAAAGCATACAGACGAGAATGAGTGAGAGCGGTGAGAACATTTATGCGTAAAAAGCTTTAATGATAAATAGCAATAGAATTAAGAAAACGATTTAATCATTTGTCTCGCTCGGCCTTCGAATGTACGTTCTTCTTGTAATTCATATATTCGCGTATTTATTGTAAGTCACATTATCCGTGTACTACAGGGAACTTGAAATGACGTGCTCGATGATCGAAGCTTTGCTACTAGCCTTATATTATAATAACACGAAGAACGAATAAATTTTGCTGAACGCTGGAATTTTTGTTTTATTCTTCTATTAAATAGAACCTTTCTTCCTTCGTTTTAACACGTTTCTAGACTGACCATTTCTAACTTCCAACTCAATTCACTCGCCTTGACAAGGTTGTCCGTAGAAAAAAATTGGGTAAAAGGATTCCCGGGAACGCGTGGTCGCGGCACTTGTCTCCGGCGAGTTTCTAGACGGCGACAAGTTCGTCGGATGCAGTTGAATGGATGCATAGATGGCCGGTGAATGCAGTCGTTTACAGACACGCATTCAGCGAGCCACGGAGCGTGGCCCATTCATAAGCAAACCAGGAAACGGGACCAGTAGTCTGGGGAAGAGAAGCAGGAGGCCGAGGAGGATGTCTTATCTGGTGACAAAGCGTCTAATCCGCGTGCCGATTTCCGGGCCGCCGATTCCGACCTCGGGAATCATGCTCCGTCAAATATATCCGACTTAACGATCGCGGATTATTGAATGCAAATTGATTCCGAGCTGCACTGCCCGTAGTCTCCGGATCACGGTTCCACGTTTCAATTGCAATATCGTTGCTCACATCTTGCGAACATTGCTCCCTTGTTTTGCATAACACCTTCATCCGACTCTCAAATAGAGAATTTTCGTTGTCTCTGACTTTTGTATTCTACATTTTACAATCAGCTATTATTACGAATTCTGTAGTTTATATAATATATTTGTATAAATAAAATTCGCTGACATTTTGAAAACTCAGAAAATTTAATTTTTCTAGACGTCGAATTATAACGGCCACATTCATTCTTACAAAACATATTTAAACAATACAGATATAGAAAATATACAAAGGAACTTATAAATAATGATGTACCCTAAAACATGAAAACTCTGAAATTAAATAAAATATTACATCAAGAAGACTTAAGAACAATTCAATTTCACTAACAGTAAGCAATAGAGTCAGCTATTAATAAAGTTGTACTTTAATAGGGTATAGCACTTGTGTATTATACGTTGGTATTCGCTTCTGAACATTGGATCTTAGAATTTCAAAGAGGAAGTTTTCGGTATTGATCCTTTTGAAATTCTACCATGCGATTGTCCATGCGTGACTGCTTTGAGAATTCTTCGAGTTGTCCAGGATCTTATTAAAATCCAAGGGAACGGTGGGAAAATACCTATTCGTATTACTTAGTCTTTGATAAATAAAATAATTAAGCACATATAAATCATAGATACATATTGTGCAGGAACGTACATTTCAACAAGTACGTCATCTGTCTCCTATTTTCATATTTTTTTAATAACTTGATTAAAATTAATTTAAACTTGCGTTCTCCAAATTATAAAATATTCTGTGTCTATAAAAATGTCTTCTGATTTTTAATTTTTGGTACGCTATAAATGCTTTCACGTTGTTGGCAAAATTCAATACACGCCAGTTGGTCCCTTAGATAGCCAATTTCATTGATTATCGCCGCGCGTGCCGCCTTGGGGACCGATTGGTGCGAATTAGGTAATTTCCTTAACGATGCTGGATACCTACCGTAATTCTCGGTCCTCCTAGTTAACGATTTTCTTAATCACCGCTGTGAGATCACGCAAGAGACATTTTCTTTGAGAGCCGGCATCTTGAGATGTTTATTAGCGGAATGCCGTTGCAGTCGCAATCAGGAACTTCGCGGCACCTGGAAATCCTCCGTCGATCCAAACTTTATGATAATATAAACGCGAAATATAATCTCCTGAGAAGTTTGTAAAATCTAGACATTACTTCGAGATTCACATTTCATTTCGTATCGCCTCCGTAATTACCATTTATAAATACTTCGTTAGAATAATTAAGTACCATCGTTGATTGGTTGTCGAAATTAACGCTACCTCTCCTGCGTTTTTGAAGTAATTTCCGAACGATTACTTTTGATACACGACCGCTAGCACTCTCAGAGGAATTTCATTAAAATTCATTTTTCATTGTTCGCGTAATTGCACGAATTTGTTTGACGTATTGGTAACGGGGAAATTTCGTCGACGTCGAACAATCCTGCGGCGCGGCTGAAAATTGTTTGTAATAAATTCACTTTACAATGAAACGAATGTTGATGTTGACGCGTTTAATCAATTATTCGAAACATAGGCGATAAAAACAAATTGCTGTCCGTTTGCCATTTTTGTCATACACCGTCGATCATTTAATGCAACTGAATACCAATCTTCCAGTGTATGCTGTCTGAATGGAAACTAGAAATCGTTTTCGAACGTAGTTATTTCTTATAATAGCTTCAATACCACTGTTAGTGGACGAAACCGCGTCAAACACTGTAACAAATGAAAAATGTCACGATTAACGAGCAGTAATTGGTTTTGAAAGAATAAATTGATTTATGAAAAATTAAATCTGACTCGTTGGAATGCGCAAGGATAATTCAACAATTTTCACGAAATAAATGGATTTGATTAAAACGAATGTATAAAAATAGCACAAATAAAATTTAAATCTACACGAAAATCGACAAGTGGTGACTACATCGAAAATCGAATGTGCCAGATTAATGGAGGGTACGACTATCGAGAAAAACGAGTCAAGTTGTAGGTATCCCCTTGGAGAGAAGACAATGAGTGCACGTATTTATCGTGTTACACAGCCAGAGCCTGGTCGCTGTCGTCGTTCAAAGAGCTCCATTAAGACTCCATTAGAGGCATCGTCGCGGACGAAGTCTTCCCTGTTACGGAAGTTACGTCAGCGCTGCATCCGCGTTGCGAAACGTCGATCGTCGCAGGTTATCTCGCGCGACCCGAATACTACTTTCAGATATCCGCGGCGAGGATGGGTCGAAGTCGTACATTTCCCCGGTACGTTTAACGGCGACCGTGTAAACGGCCGTGCTCTCTTTATGGTTCATGCGAATGGCCGCGAGAATACGTTAGAGACGGTGAAACTGGAAATTTTGCGAGCTCCTGTTGGACGTGCAGAAACTGTTTTATAGTTGAGCATATAAAATTGTCTTTGGTAAAAAAATAATAGCGAAGGATAAATTGAACGTCGTAATATTTAATTGCGTCACCTCTTACGCTGTAATATTATTAACACGTGGAATTATAAAAGAATATGCGTCACTATTTTTTTTATTCTCCTTACCCGCGAGTCAATTATCAATTTAAATTTGGGAACAGCCGTTGGCTTGGCGAAAATAAGAAGTGGAATAAGTAATGAATGAGCGCGGACGGCTAGATGGAAATTTCAGCGGCGAGAAATTGACGAGCGACGGGGTAGTGAAGTCACGCGGAAAAATACGGGAAAATAGAATATGTAAGCAAGACACATAAGGAACGCGCGGTAATTATTCATACCACCGCGTCGCGCTAGTTTTTCATAGCCAGTACAACTTCATGCCCTCAGGCTTACTTCTAGAAAAGAGATCGCTAATAATTAATTATCAACGTGATTAATATTCCATCTTGTAGATCGAAGAACGGATGCTCGGATGCTAATGAATAACTTATGAAATTAAGCTATCAGTCCATGTAGTAATCATCCATGATAGACATAAAAAATCATGCAAGAGACCAAGAAACTCGGGTTACAATATACATTACGTATTATAAGAGATGTTAGGTTCTTTAATTAATCACGGAATCATGGGCTCTCCGATTCTATTTAAAATCGGAACAAAAATACTGCAGATTGTGATCTGATCCTTCTTTCCGAGAAAATATTTCATTAGGAAGTTTTTGCCGCGAGATGAAATCACGGAACGGAAGGAAAGGGTCACCTGAAAAACGGATATCGATTGAGACTTCGGTTCACCTGGTCCGTATTGCCTGAACGAAACGAACAAAAAGCACGTTGTCGCGAACTCGTAAAACCGATTATCACCTCCAAGTAATTATCCAAGCAGCAGACTTGGGGCGCAGCTAGCTAGCCGGCCAGGTCGCTTCTTTACAGCCGCGTAATTATTGTTCGAAAGTTGAATAGCGCCAGAGATAAGGAGCGAGAAGTTACAAGGAAACTTGTGGAATCGGATTAAGGACTGTGCGTCGCGGTAAATTAGTATCGACAGGGTCGCCGGTTGTACTTCAAGAAAAATGAATGGTTATCTTCTTAACGGACATAATATTGTTATGTCAAGCGTTTCACGGCCTGAATTTTAATGCTTCTAAAAACTGCATTACGGGAATGCATGTATAAAACAGTTAATGTGCAGTAATAAGACTATACGTATATGGAGTGCGCGTTGCAAGAGTGTTTATTATTCAATTAGGTAGACGACTTATAAAATTTATTATGATTATTGTCAAGTAGAATCGTACGTATAAATAATTTGCAGAAAAAGCCTGAGGCTTCTTCGAAGATAAATACTGCAGATCAAATGACGAAACTATTTAGATAGATACGCACTAAGGGTAAAAAGCATCCTGCAGTTTCGTCTGGAGAGCAAAAACAGGAAGAAGACACAAAATTGGTAGCTCTGTTTCAAGTGACGTTTACACCGGAGGGAATCGAAAACGCGAGCAACAGCTTGTAACTTGTTAAGGATAGATCACAATCGGAGCAATAACAGTAAATGACAAAGCAACGAAACGCCCGAGCGGGCGGTGCTGCGTGGTACAGCACACTGCAGGCTCGTTTCAAATGCAGATCAACGCGGGGAAACGGGTAGCGCGGCTTCATTTCCGGGTTCCCTACGAGCGATTCCGCGTGAACGCTAAAATCAACATCGGCCGGGTCGGGCGCGGCGCGGCGTTCGCGTTTATCGACGCCATTTTAAAGGGAAATGCGACCGGGCTGCCGATCCCGATGCTTCCCTGGCGTCCTGGAAAAGCCCTGCGCCGCGTGAAAAATTTTCGCCCGTCAAATGAATCGTAAATTGCGCGGAAATAGCGTTTGCCTTTACCCTGTCACGAGCGCTTGAAAAAAGTATTTTTCGGCGATATCGATGTCTGTTCAATTAACTCTTTGTTCCACGCTGCGGACAATGTGAACTAGTTATACCATTTGCTCGATGAATATGTCAATTTGAGGAATTAATCGATACGGAATATCAACGTGAAACGTCGATTGAAAATTAAGCGAAACAAACTGCATATCTGGAACGTATGTAAAATTGACATGGCGAAATGGTTTATTTGACAAATTAGAATACGTGCATAGTTAGCGAGTAATTGTTTCCCAGCAATAAAATCGTGACAAGTCTCACGTGGAGCGTACATATAATTATTTTTCGTATAGCAACACGTTCTTCGAAATCTTCTCAAACCTTCCTAAATTTTCGATTAAACGCTAGTTGCTATCAGTTGATTTATCAGTCGATGCACCCGCCGTTCGACCATTGAACTCGTAAAATAATTCTGTATCGGAAGCTAATGCAGGATTCAATTCAATCTACTTCTATTTCTGGAATTCGAATCCTCCAGTTGTCGTGTACAGCGCCGACTGTCGAATCGCTACATTTATTCAATTACGCATTCTTTTATTTGGCCTTCATCATCCCTCCACCCCCTAAGGGTAGCTGTAACGCAACATACCGAACATTTCCATTTTCCGCGTTCTAGCCATCTCTACAGAGCAAACGTACAGCCTCCGTCCCAACCGCACGAGTCGCGCGGCGGTGGAACTTTGTTTCAACTTTAAGCGTCGTGTTTCCAGCTCGCCCGCATCCATTCTCGTTACAAAGTGTCGCGCTACGAGGAAGTATGCTCCGCTGCTATACGCTTTAATCGCTCCTTTTTCTTCCGGAACCGTCCTCCATTATCGTCGTCGCACTGCGCCTTCTCTAATCTGTTCAGCTTCTCGTGGCTCGGCTTAGGTAGCCTTCTCCACGGCTTCACTTATAGACCTCACCTTCCAGTCGGCCTTAACCGTGTGCTAACCTTGCAATAATTGCTCGCGTCACCATCTGTTAAAGAACATATGCTTAGCATAGAACTTTGCTTCACGCTTTATCTATTCTAATAAATGAAAGACAATACTGTCATTGCTTTTTTATGTGCGTACGAAGATACACGATAGACTTTCTTAAAAGTACGAAAAAACTTTACCTTACAGAAAATCTAATGAAAATTCTAAAGCACTATCTGTCTCAGTCTGTTAGAAATATGAGATGGCTATATGAGAAATAACATTGATATTAGAAAATGAACTTATAAGATATACACAGTCTCAGAGAACGGGCAGTGTACGACAAGTAGACAAATGAAATCATTTACTGGAAGCACTGTGTCCTAAACTAAACATGTTAGTATACAAGGAAGAGCATGACTGTCATTATCCCAGAGATGACGACAAACCGTGCACCACGGACGGTGAGAAACTTGTAATCCCTGGTCCGAGAAAGTTGTCAAGCTCCGCGCGCTAATTATAAGTTCGTTAATTGGCAAGTGGACCCTCTCGCGTTGTGTCCTCCCTCAGACAGCGGGAAAATGATGATGACGGATAGACGAAAATCACCGGCGAACCGTGCGACGCGATCGATTTATCAAGATTCCGCTACTGGTACCTGGATAACGCTTGACTGAGAAAATCGTCGGAGTACCTGCAACTGTCACAGATTAGTGAAGATTGCGCAACCGGTATATAATTGGTTCGAAGGAAGAGCAGGAGCATTTGGCAAAACGGGAACTTTCCATCACTCTTGCTTGAGATCAACGTTGTTCCTAAATAACTTCCTTGATTTTCATATCGAGTCTAAAAGCAGGAAAGGCTGATACGAAGTTAGAAACTGTGATTGAATAACGTTTGATTTATTTTGAAGTTTAATAGTAATTTATTAGCATTTTATGACCTACTAAACAAATAAATTTAACGCTTCGAAGAAATTCTTTATCTGCTTTATGAAAACTGGCACCGTTTTCCGCAAAACTGAGAGAAGAAACAATGCTCGCCAGTTGAATATAAGCGTATAAGTTCATTTTACTTTACTTATTCAATAAAAGTTCGTTGGATTTTTTTGCTGCCAAAAACACGACGATAACGAGTCTGCTGGTTTGACAAACGTGATTGCTTCGGAGCGCACAATGAACACAGAGTTCGAGGAATCGAAGAGAGGCGAGACAAAACTACGAGTGAAATGCCTCCTAAGGGAATTATAACAAAAAAGGAGTCTGTGAATAGAAATTGCCCGGCCTAAACTTTTGTTTCCATTGTACCTATTGTACTGCTAAAATCTACAAATTTTATTGAAATATAAGCGGACTAATTTTATATACATTTTCTTTGATCGACAATTTCCACAAACTTCCTGATACAAATAGGTTGTTCAATTTGGCATAAAAGGTACTTACAAAAATTTCAAATTAATATTTTTTTTAACAATGAACATTAATTAGCATTTTGCAAAAGTGATTGTGATTTGAGAGATTTGATTCTATGCTTCTCTTAAATTTTGAATCAACGAAGAGTGTCCTATTTACTGGAACATGAGTACATCCCAGAAAATTTTCTCGACCATTACCTTATCAGCTAAAGGCTTATTCGCAGATCCTATTACGGGGTGGGAAGAAAAAAAAATGTTTAGTTCTCCGAGAATCACCCCGTCTGTTTACGACGTAAGAGAAAATACTCGAAAAATGTATCTACCTTCTAGCGAGCGAAGCGTTGAAAACACCGTAGACGCAGAAGGGTGGCCAGGAGGGAGGGTCGAAGGGGGAGGAAAATGCACGCCGTTACCATGGAGCATTTCCGCGCGGCAGCTATTCCGACCTTATAATAATCAGATATAAGGAGCCAGGCGTAAGACAGGGGACGTCCTAAACAAAGTGCATCAACCCATACGGACGCAGGGGTGGCAGACTCGTTATTTCAGGGGCAGTTAAGTTCTAACGACTCAACGACGGGCTTCCTTCCCACCTTAGACCTCTCCTCTCGCTCAAAGAACCCCATCGCGTCGCGGTTTCACCAGCTTTAAGGCTAAGGCATCTACCGAAACGTCACGCGGCGCACAACTCCCGGGAATTCTAGTTGCGCGTGCCAACTGTTTCCGCCTGTGAAATTTCACGAATTCCAAGACGGTTGCATCGAATTCGTAAAATATCGTTGCGGCGAAAGCAAATTACGCGTACGTCCTGCGGGCAGCGTAAAAAAGATGGGAACGTAACTCTGGACGATAAATAGTCGAAGTTTAAACTGTCATGGTTACGGTGAAAACTTAATTCTTATAATATTGTGATTTTACAACGAAACCATGAATATTGACGAAAGTAGTAAAACAGAATATTAAGTATTTCATGACATGCTAGATGATCAAGTAGAGAAACATATAATACTCGATATTTGTAATACTTTTAAGTGTAGTTTCAAATAAATTTACTCTTTCTCCGTTTAAGGAATATTTTCACGTTCGCCTGTTCGTTTCTATTAAGTTCAATCCCCGCTACATCGTTTTTAAACTAGCCTGAACGTTTGCTAAAGCGGAAACATTAGATATTAAATTCATCACACGGAGAGAGTAGAACAAACTATTATTATTCTCTCTGCTACAACTGTACTCTGTCCTAATGGTTAATTTATTTGCCTGCGTTGGAACTTTGGAACGACATAAACAGATGGTCTTTTCACAACTAGAGTATTACGTCTGTCTGCTAGAAACGCGCAGACCACGTATAAAAATTAAGTTATAAATGAGTATTAAACAATTTCATTTCTAATTATTATTAATATGTTTAATTCGTTCCACATGAATCGTTTTACCTTTCGTTAGTCGATGTTTTCATACGAGTTTAGTATAAAATAATTTTTTCAACGATCAGTCAAAGAACGATGGATCCTTTCTTGTACCGTTCCTCCTTTGTTATTTGAATGCGCATTAATACGTGGCCATTTCACACTCTACCGACAAAAGACAATATAATGAGAAGCGCAGCCGCTATGAGCCGCGCACTTGTCCGCGACAGCTGTTGGATGCTAATTGCCGGCTGTCCCCGGAAATTATAATTATACCGTGCAATCAACGCCAACACGGAATTCCTTGCTCGGTCGTCTTAGCAAACGAACAAGCCACCGTCGCGTCCTCCTGAACGAGAAAGAACGAACAGCCTGATCTATTTTTCACCTTCCTCCGTACCACTTTTATCCTCTGCTACATCGTTTCAGGTGTCCCCGTGAAATAATGAACGAGCTTCAATGAAATATTTAAGTAGGGTATAATCGTTCATAATAAGAGGATAGCAGAATAAAAGGAACTATTTGTTAAAAGTATTATTGTCATAGTGAATGAAATACGTTCAGTATTTGTAATGGAGTATTCATGCACAGGTATATATTTAATGCATGCTATGATATAAAATGTTAACAACTTTAGAGTTACACGAAATTATATAGTTTCTCATACGTTAATGTTATCTGCGTAAGATGAGCTTATCTGCCATGAAGTTTCTTTATCGACATATGAAGCGAATTCTCGGGTTCAAGCGGATCGTAGACATTTTGCACCTTACGAAAATTTAATCTGCTTTTCAGTTCGGTTTCAGTGTTCCGTCCATTGATCCGAGCGACTTTGTCTAACTGGCTGCACAATTCCTTCGAACCATTCGGAGCTTACCGCTACTCGAATTGGGAATACTTACGGCAGTTCCGACGGCAGTCAAAGAATTTTGCTTACGCGCGGACGAGACGCTTATTTCTTTCCTTTTTTAGCTGCACTTTTTGACTCCGTCGCTAGGAGCTGGCTGCAACGGACAGCCAGACGGGGTCGGAGAAACAAATAGGTAGGAGGAAAGAAGCGAAAAAAGACTACGAATTCCCCGAAGCAGTCGCTTTCTTAAGCCTCGTGAAATTTTAAGAAACACAAGCCCCGAGGTTCCCCTCTCTTCCTCTCTCGGTGGACGAACTTCTGCCCCCGAGATTTTTCGATAAGAATTCTCCGGACAGGTTAAACGTATTTGGCCTTTGAATAAATAAATGGAATGAAAAATCCAGCACGAAAACCAGGCTCCGCTGTTAACCGGAATGAAAGTGTATATAGTCGCGAGAAGCGATCCTGTTTAAGGTTGAACTACAGACTGTGGAGGCAAACTCGACAGGAATATCCGTATCAAGAAATTGTTAACAATTACTGGCTACGTTTTATCCTGTTCAGTATTGGTTTCCTTTTTCAATCTTCATTCTTAATGAAACTGAATCTCCGGGTTTCTGTGCTCAAAGCTTTTACTTAGAGAGAAAAGAAAGATGAGAGACATTTTTTGTGTGTGACTCTGAATTCCTTAGTATAAACACCGACAAGATATTATTAAAGAGGGGTAATTGTCCGAATGAATGTTGTAAAATAATATTGAAGTCAATTTCATCTATTTCGAATCTAACAATAAAATAATGTATTGCAAAATACTCGTTAACTATTGACGGTATAGAAAAATGTTTCATATGAAACTTGTAGCTTTTCACAATGCCTACAACTTTTGCTTCAAACATTTTTCTCCATTACTCTTTACAAAGTAGGATAGTGGTTTGCTTTCTATTTCTGACTTCGATGGCGATATATTATAGAGGTTGTAAAAAATTGCAGACTTCTTTGTGCGGCACAAATTTCATAAGGCTGTCACTCTTCATTAATCTCTCCTCGGTGGTATAAATAACGTTTTCGAATGACACGACAAAAATACAGTTCAACTAAATGCTATGATAGCATGGAGTACATGAAAATGGACTGGTGCCAAAACTGAATAGCTGATCAAAGTTCGGACTTTCAAACGCCACGATGAAAAAGTTACATTGCATTTTTTATATGTACACTGGCCACCGTACATAGAGGTCAACTCGGCATCGCGGTTAATTTTCGGCGCGAGGGAAATCGAAGTTCGTTCGAATTTCGTGAAGGGAAGGGAAACCGGCGAACGACGAAGGAAAAGTTTCCGTTTAACCGTGTCAAACTTTGTTCGCAACCTTTCCACGTTGTCGCCGCGAGAACCGGCAGTTTCCAATATTCCACGCGCCAATGAGCTTCCTTCGAAACGGACGATTTTTCACGACTCGTGAATTCGACGCCCCGTAAAATACGCGACTCCAACTTCCGGTTGAACTATCGCCCCAACCAAATAACACAGTTGCCGAGGAATATCGATTCCTTGTCCAAATGCTAATTATCCTCATTTATGCTGACCCGTATTAAGTATTGAAACGGAATTCATACAGTAGTGGATTTAAGAATTAAAACATGTTCGATAGTAATGCAATATTTGACGAACTTATCTCATCTCCCTTTCAATGTTTTCTTCGTTTAGATCGGAGGTCTGGTCTGAAAATCAGGGATAATTGCGCCCCATCGCACCGGTTGCTGTCGATTTAAAATCCGTCAAGATCTAAGAGCCAATTAACCCACTTAACCTGCTTCCGGTTATCTAAAAGTTCAATTCCGAAAGTTTGTTTTAAACTGTTCTAGTATAATTCATAATTAAAGATCCCATCTACATTTTCGTTTCTTCTGGTGTCTCATCTCCCTGAATGAACCATAAGTACTATAATTTTACTATCTATTATATTTGTTATAAATATATTACTCTTATTAGTTATCGAACAATTTGTTTGAACTGGAAATTGAGCCAGAATATTTCCTACGTTTCGCGATGAATGAAAGGGAAAATCGAAGGGAAAGTGGACCGATTATCAGCGACTTTTACAGGTCTTCTGGCGAGCGCGCGAGTGTCTTTCGAATCGGACCATAAATAAAACCGAAATCAGATTGAATCCCATTTCGTGGTCGTACAATATTGGCGACCTTCCAATATCAGCGATGCGGTGCGATGCGGGGGTTCCGTGAATACAATTCGCTTGCCCGGCTGAAATCCAATCCATTTCGCGTGACCCAGAATCTCGCGACCAAGTTCATCGTCTTCCAGTAGATTTCAAACATTTACGTAAAATAATTGGACGACTGTTTACGTTGCAGCAAAATGTTTTATGAACAAGAGACTGTCTACAGTTAAAATAGTTATGTTATAATTATTTTCACGCTTAATTCAATCAATTATAGACAATTTAATTCTTCCCATTTATTTAGTTGAACTGATAAATATTTTCTGTTAAACAGAGTAAGACTTTAATAAGTTGCATTCAGAAATGCAGCCTTTAGTTTTCCAATTTATTAAAGGAGCTTGAACAGAATAATGTCTATTTATCCATTCATCGAAGAAAATCGTTAAGAAACGTGCAATAAAATTATGAAGCGGGAAAGTTTCCGCGAGGTAGAAGCTTTACCGTGATTAAAAGATGCCAAGGAGTGATTGCCTGAACCTTACTGGAAAAGAAAGTTTGCCCTAAAAAGATACTTACAGTTAACGGTTGATACCGCTTTGATTGAGGAAATAAAAAGACTCGCGTCTAGTTAAGACGGATCAGCAGAAAAATCTTCGTAATTACGAGAATACCTCGAGAGACGGACGAATACGTATTTTCTACGTAAGGATTAAATTAACTTCATCGATTACTTATAAGAATATTAAGTAAGGAGAAATATAAAACGAAAACCCTAAACAGTTCGATTATAAATAAATTCATAGTATTTTAGAAATCTAATAAAACAGACGTAATTCAAAATTTATAATTCTTATATTGAAAGAAGATAAACAGAACTAGAAAAAAATATGATAGTTAACTGATATTTTCATTATTTTATTTTTATGTTCAATTAATTGCAAATTCGTTTCTGAATCTCTAAGGCATCAGGTATCCTTCTCATTATCGGTTGGAAACTAAATTTATGCATGAAGTTTGATTTGCCTACTAAGTAAGGTTGTCTGAGGTTATCCTCGCCAAACAAAATGTGTACCCTAATAAATACAGAGCACACTAATTGGGTCAGGCTGTATAGTTGATGTGACTAGTGGAGAAGCCAATGAGATTAATTGACATTTAATACTACGTACTCCGTACATTTATGCAGATAATGCACATGCATATTCACTTTACATTGATTAAATTCGTCCTGGGGGATAAAATTTTTGATGAAAAATTTGACATGCAATCGGGAAGTCACGTAGAAATTATACTGCTTTATCCAATTTTTGTTTTTAATTTTTCTCTTGAGTAAGAATATATCTGAAGCCAATTTTATTTTAACAGTATTATTTAAGGATGTATTGGCTATACAGTCAATCCTCTCATAAGGCTGTCACTCTTCATTAATCTCTCCTCGGTGGTATAAATAACGTTTTCGAATGACACGACAAAAATACAGTTCAACTAAATGCTATGATAGCATGGAGTACATGAAAATGGACTGGTGCCAAAACTGAATAGCTGATCAAAGTTCGGACTTTCAAACGCCACGATGAAAAAGTTACATTGCATTTTTTATATGTACACTGGCCACCGTACATAGAGGTCAACTCGGCATCGCGGTTAATTTTCGGCGCGAGGGAAATCGAAGTTCGTTCGAATTTCGTGAAGGGAAGGGAAACCGGCGAACGACGAAGGAAAAGTTTCCGTTTAACCGTGTCAAACTTTGTTCGCAACCTTTCCACGTTGTCGCCGCGAGAACCGGCAGTTTCCAATATTCCACGCGCCAATGAGCTTCCTTCGAAACGGACGATTTTTCACGACTCGTGAATTCGACGCCCCGTAAAATACGCGACTCCAACTTCCGGTTGAACTATCGCCCCAACCAAATAACACAGTTGCCGAGGAATATCGATTCCTTGTCCAAATGCTAATTATCCTCATTTATGCTGACCCGTATTAAGTATTGAAACGGAATTCATACAGTAGTGGATTTAAGAATTAAAACATGTTCGATAGTAATGCAATATTTGACGAACTTATCTCATCTCCCTTTCAATGTTTTCTTCGTTTAGATCGGAGGTCTGGTCTGAAAATCAGGGATAATTGCGCCCCATCGCACCGGTTGCTGTCGATTTAAAATCCGTCAAGATCTAAGAGCCAATTAACCCACTTAACCTGCTTCCGGTTATCTAAAAGTTCAATTCCGAAAGTTTGTTTTAAACTGTTCTAGTATAATTCATAATTAAAGATCCCATCTACATTTTCGTTTCTTCTGGTGTCTCATCTCCCTGAATGAACCATAAGTACTATAATTTTACTATCTATTATATTCGTTATAAATACATTACTCTTGTTAGTTATCGAACAATTTGTTTGAACTGGAAATTGAGCCAGAATATTTCCTACGTTTCGCGATGAATGAAAGGGAAAATCGAAGGGAAAGTGGACCGATTATCAGCGACTTTTACAGGTCTTCTGGCGAGCGCGCGAGTGTCTTTCGAATCGGACCATAAATAAAACCGAAATCAGATTGAATCCCATTTCGTGGTCGTACAATATTGGCGACCTTCCAATATCAGCGATGCGGTGCGATGCGGGGGTTCCGTGAATACAATTCGCTTGCCCGGCTGAAATCCAATCCATTTCGCGTGACCCAGAATCTCGCGACCAAGTTCATCGTCTTCCAGTAGATTTCAAACATTTACGTAAAATAATTGGACGACTGTTTACGTTGCAGCAAAATGTTTTATGAACAAGAGACTGTCTACAGTTAAAATAGTTATGTTATAATTATTTTCACGCTTAATTCAATCAATTATAGACAATTTAATTCTTCCCAGTTTGTTAAGATATTTTTAATTTTCTAATTCAAATAGAATTGTTATTTAGTTGAACTGATAAATATTTTCTGTTAAACAGAGTAAGACTTTAATAAGTTGCATTCAGAAATGCAGCCTTTAGTTTTCCAATTTATTAAAGGAGCTTGAACAGAATAATGTCTATTTATCCATTCATCGAAGAAAATCGTTAAGAAACGTGCAATAAAATTATGAAGCGGGAAAGTTTCCGCGAGGTAGAAGCTTTACCGTGATTAAAAGATGCCAAGGAGTGATTGCCTGAACCTTACTGGAAAAGAAAGTTTGCCCTAAAAAGATACTTACAGTTAACGGTTGATACCGCTTTGATTGAGGAAATAAAAAGACTCGCGTCTAGTTAAGACGGATCAGCAGAAAAATCTTCGTAATTACGAGAATACCTCGAGAGACGGACGAATACGTATTTTCTACGTAAGGATTAAATTAACTTCATCGATTACTTATAAGAATATTAAGTAAGGAGAAATATAAAACGAAAACCCTAAACAGTTCGATTATAAATAAATTCATAGTATTTTAGAAATCTAATAAAACAGACGTAATTCA